>NW_009722239.1:39460-77285 GCF_000703405.1 Apaloderma vittatum | reverse complement strand
GAAGAGGATGCTGAGGGGTGACCTCATAAATACATCAAGGGTGAGTGTTAGGAGGACAGAGCCAGGCCCTTTTCAGTGGCATTCAATGACAGGACAAGGGGCAATGGGTACAAGCTGGAACATAGGAGGTTCCACAAAAATATTAGGAAAAACTTTTTCACTGTGAGGGTGACAGAGCCCTGGCACAGGCTGGCCAGGGCGGGTGTGGAGTCTCCCTCTAGACATTCAAAACCCTCCTGGACATGTTCCTGTGTGACCTGCTCTGGGTGACCCTGCTCTGGCAGGGGGGGTTGGACTAGATGATCTTTTGAAGTCCCTTCCAACCCCGAACATTCTGTGATTCTGTGATTCTGTGATTCTGTGATTCTGTGATTCTGTGATTCTGTGATTCTGTGATCCTAATCCAAGACAGTCCTAAAATTAGGGCAAAGAATAGCTGTTATAAATTGTAACATTACATAAGCCTGAAAAGAACTAGTTATTAAAAAACCACGTGTAACACATACTGACTAGCATATGAACTTTCTCAATAAAATTGCCCCTTTATTTCTCTTTCTGTTAACCCTAATTCACAATTTGTTTTTACCAGAAAAAAAGAAGTATGCTTTCCAATTCCTGTGTCCCATAAGCAAATGTCCTCTTTTGTTCTACTTGACCTAGGATCAGTCTTCAGTGTTGGAAAACAAAGTTCTGGATCACTGATACCATCTTCTTTACCTGACACGGGCTGCCTTTCTACTACCCTGCTGTTGCTGTCTCCTTGCTGGGGTGGTTCAGGGTACAACCTTGTCTGTGGGTGTTGCACAGCGTGCACACAACCCGGTTGCTTTTCTGAGGGAGCTGTGCAATATATTACGTACAAATGCTGCATAACAGGCAAGCTCAACCACCCTGTTGCAGAGAGGAATATGTCTCCATCAAAACATGAAGTCTGCTTTGTGTCTGGGTCAAAATATCAATATCGTGGCTTGCCCTGGGGCAGCCTGCTATGCTATTCTCTTCTCTGATAAGCCTTATTAGATCTCCTGTTCAGCAATCTTAGGTTTTAAACTAGATACATTTGGTAATATATCTAGACACAGCTACTCTCATCTAGGTATTATCAATACACATAACTCCATTGAAATTATATCATTTCAAGCAAACAAGTCATGTAGAAATGATCTTAACCTTGTTATATAGAACACCTGCCAAAGGTACAGCAGACAGGCAGGGTTCTGCATCCGTCTCATATGGTAATATTTTACATTTTAAGAGAGAGTGTGCGAAATGTTGATCACAGTGTAGTGACTGGCAAAGCTCCCACCCATTTCAATGAGGTTAGGATTTCAGTCCATATGTGCACCAACATGTAAAGCAAGTAATATTTATAACATCCATGGTAAACTATACTAGCTGGTTGTTCATCCTGGAATATATTGGTTTGAAGGTTCTTGTTACTGAATATTGCTGCTAGAAAGAGCAAGGAGGCATGAATCACCGTCTTGGTAAGGTGGCAAAAAAGCCTTTGCATGGCTGTTGGTTCCTGATGTGAAAGCGTTAGAACCTGTGTGCAATTCTCCAATATGTGCCAGGCAGAAATGAAGAACCTTCCTTGAAAGAGCAATAAATTTCTGTACGTGCTGCCTCACAGAAAGATGGGGTTCAGTTTTATCAATTCCTGAGACAGACAAATGAGCACAGAGCGACAGAAGGAGCCAATGCCCCTTTTAGTCTCAGGTGAAGGGACACACCTGACTGAGTGTAAAAGAGGTTTTAGGGTTGCCCTAACTCGGAATCAGTTGCCCATGGCTCACATTGGTTTCACAGTAGAACCAAAATAGTTGAGGGGCAGGACTACATGCATACCTGGGCATATTGTGCTCTTGGGAGTACCTCTATGGAGCAGCTTCAGCTGGGCAAGTCAAGTTTCGTCTTAATAGCACAGTGTGAGAGCATTTGCTGTAGACAAGAGAGTGAATCCATGCAGCTGTTTCTGTGTAAGCTAGAGCTCAAGGACCACCAGACAACCAGGAATTGAGCTTCCTTTGCCTGTGTGGAAGTATAAGATCTTTTGTTGTGTTTTGTTTATGTGGTAGGTTGTATTTATTTGCTTATTGTGTTTAGGCTTATTTATATAAGTGGCATTCATTAGATAATTTTTATTTATTTTAATATTTGAATACATTTAAGAAAGATACAGATATTTACAAATATGAAATCTATATTTATTTTCTTAGTAATTTATAATTACTGCTATGTTTCTTATTTATTTTTCATACTTCTTATACGTTGCAATGAAGCACAATACCAGACAGAAATACCAAATGAGCATCCTGCTCCTTGCTCAGAACAGGCTCCTTACTGTCTGTATCTGGGGCTGATGACTTCAGTTCTTTCCAGTTTCTGAAAGTTGATGCATATTTGTCCCTAGCAAATGCTGTTGATTTTCACTTGAAAGCATATGGAAAGCAAAGTGCAACACTGACTGTAGTTAAAATTACAAATTTCTTATGGTTCTATTTTCTTATTGGTTATTATGTTGATATCTAAGTTCTACATATAAACAAGCTATATCTAAGACAACTTGCAGGCCAACATATAATTGTAATAGCTTGGAAGGTAACTGTTTTTCTTAATACTTGCATCTTCTGTAACAGCAAAACAGCAGCTGTCTGAAATTTCCTAGTGATTAATGACAAGCCTTTCCCCCATCTAATGCTTATTTCAGCAGTGGTGACTGACAGGGAGGACTTTCCCAACACTTAATTACCAGATAAGCCAGTCTTGGCACACTTAACTGGAAAGAAACAGCCTCCCCATCAGTCATTATTGCTTAAGCATAGCCCAAATTGGAGCATTTTCAATTCTTGGTAACACCTGCAGGCAATATTCCTTTAAAATGTGCACATAACAGGACATTTATATATAGAATAGCAGAACATATTTATGTGAATACTATCCCTCTGTGAAATCTATTGAAGGATCTTGTGAGTATTGCCAACATAAGGAGGTAAAAGAGTGAAACGAAAAACCACATGATGATCCGCTAAGGAGTTTTCCCAGAAGCCTTTTTGTTTGATGGAGTCTGGGGAATATTGCTGCTTTTTTCAGACTGAGATGCTAATGTGATAATCAAACACTTAGCTTTAGGTAACCCTAGAACAAATATTAAAACAGGCAATGACATGAGCTCTGGCTATTTTTTTTGAATCAATTTAAGAAAGTATTTTTGCCAGCAACCCTCTTATATTTTGCTGACACTCATAGTAGTCAGCCATAGTAGTCAGTAGTAGGCATGTATTTCAACAGCTCCAGGTCACATCTGGTCAGCTTGGTCCATCTCCACTTGTGTTAAGGTTAAGCTAAGACCCTTGGTCAGGCACTGGTGAGGCCAAGGCTCTAGCAGATACTCTCTCTGTACTTTTCTAAGGAAGTGATAACTTGTAGTAATACACAAAAAACAACAGTAATTTTAACTGCTCTATCAATACATATCAGAGTTCTGTCATTATTCAGAGCATACTTGAGCTTTGAAGGATTCAAAGTCAAGATCCTTACTATGAGAAAAGGAGTTAGTTAATCACATAATCTGCTATGAGTCTCAGCCATTCAGGAGCTTCAGCAAATACTCTTTTATGCTCGGTTTTGTTTCAAGCTGAATACTAGAAGTTGAGGCACTAATATGAACATCTTCCTAATTTCATATTAACTATAGGATCAAGCCCAGGTAACCGACTGTCAATTTCTACTTAGATTTTTGCTCTCAGTGCTCCTGTTGTTCTGCTGTCTAGTTTTAATGGCATGGGAACTAAAGCTTGCAACCGGAACCAGGTCAAGGAAAAGTCTATTTGCCATTTGTGAAGACCCAAAAATTATTAATCATACTTTTTTTTTTTTTAACGGTTTTGTCAGGTGTTAATTCTCCTTAAACTCAGATTTAAACAGCGCTATTAGAGGTACTTTGCTCTAGGCCTCTTGCAATACTTTAAAATATTTTATGTGGCTTAGCAGGGAATGTAGGCAGAGTCTGCTACACTTCATGACTTCCCCTTAAATTTTCGAGTCATCTTGTCCTTGCTATGACTTTTTTAAAGAACAAAAATGACAGTACCTACAAAGGCATTGAAATGTACTGCTTTTTTGCCCCACTAGCTTCTCTTACTTTAACAGGGAAATATCTAGCAAATATCACTTCCAGGATCCCTCCCCAGACAAAGAGCACAGCCAGAGCCATTTGTAGCACACTGTGAACACCCAGCTGTGTGTTTGGATGATAAATACCAATGACATTAGGGATCCTATGACTAGCTACCTATTTTAAGCAAACTGTACCACGGTAACATCTAAAGTCACTAAAGCAATGTGGAACAAAAACTCAGGAATACAAGGTGGCAGCCACTATTAATCCTCTGGCATGAATACGTACAGTTTCTAGCAGTTCTGTAACAGTAGAGGTTTTTTTTGCTTTCAAAAGCAACAGATCAGAGTTAATGAGGAACACTCTTTTTCGCTTTGTAATAAGAAAAAAGTGCAAGACTATATCAAGCTTTCTTATTGCCTAGAGAGATTTGTGTCTCCTAGATAACACATGCAAGATTCCTTTGGTTGTATCAGAGCCGACAAACTAAGCAAGCAGTGCCGGTCTTTGATCTTTGATTGAGTTGAGACCCTGGACTCACAGTCACAACTGACAGGAATGGCACTGAAGATTTGGTAGCTTGTCCCTCTGTGCTGACATCTGAGAGCATGTTGAACAGAGTAGTCACAGAGGTAGTTACAACTAGCTTGCAAAGCAGGCATCCTTACACTCTGGAGAATTAACTAGATCCATTCAAGAGAATTGACTAAAATTCTCTTACAGATTCTCTGGCTAATCTCTAGATCAGCAAAGTTAGGCTGAATCATTTTCCTACAGCAAAATCCTTTCAGTGTCCCAGAACAAACTCAAGCTGCTAAGGACTGTTACTCTATTCTTACTGATAAAAACCTTTTGAATGCCAACACAGTAGATGTCCATTAACTTGTGTACCAGAGATTTGTTTGTAGGCCATTTTGTGCCAGATATTCTTGTTGCAGTTGCTTAAAATTTATATACTATGTCTGCTTTACATATGTGTACTTCTGAGGGCATCATCTTGAAGGAGTCAAAGATTTTTGAAGGACCATCTCTCTACATTGTGGCAGCCCACCTTGCTTGTTTCTTGGGATCAATCTCATGAGGAAAACTCAAATTGCTTATTTTAAATACAGAGGTTATAATCCCCAGTATACAACACTGACTTCCAAACTGGCTGATATAACTGGGGGAATAGATAGATAATGACTGGTGGTGAAAATATTTTATATAGGCTCTTAGTAAGGGTGCATGACAAACATCTAACTAGACGCCAGTGCAAACTGCCTGGTATAAAAAGTGTTCCGTATATAATAGCGCATTTTCCCTTATATGTTCTCTTTCTATTAGAAACTAGAAATCCCAACTTGTACTTTAGGACAAAGGAAGCACCAGAGCTATTCTTAAAAGCTGGCTGTCAATAGGCTTTTGATGAAAATGAATATACATAGTTTATGTCTTCTCTCTCAAGAATTATTAAAGCAAATTTCAACTCTGTAAATGAAATATCCTTTTGCTGTATTATTAAAAGGCTGAAAATAAAAATATGCATAGTATCAGTGTCTGAAGACTTAGAGTCCTGATTGGCTTTCCTCATTGTAAAAAAAAAAAATTAAAAAAAGCCTGATGTCAGCAGGCCTTCTGGCTAAAAGTTTTAAATCAATAATAAAGAAAACAACAGGTAAAAACATCTAGTAACCTCTACAAATTTTATGTGTGTACTACTCTGCAGTATGTGAATGTTGGGTTAAAAATTACAATGATCCTACTTTGTAGTATGTGTGAGTATTGAAATTTTCATTTGAAACAATGGATTTTGTAACAAAGAAGTATAGAGCTTAATACTGGTATTTATTTATTGCATTGATTTTCAGAGCTCCTTTCAAAGTGAAGTGATCAGTTAAGTTCAAGGACAAAAGGAATGAGCGTGCTGGAACAGGTACCACTGAAATGAAATTCATTCCTGAAATTCTGGCCACTGCTGCTGATCAAAATTCTCTCTGGAGGATACTGTCCACTGACCTGGAAGAGTTAAACAAGCGACTCTTTAGACCTGGGAGATTAGGATTATTCATCTAGACTGTGAGGCCAAGCCCCTTTCAAGGGATTTGAATCAGATCTTTTGTATTCACCTGAAATGCTTGAACTGGTGGATTATCAGATATACGAGACAAGAAGTGATTGGTAACTCTTGTAATGCCTCGTTTCGTTTGCTTGTCTCATAATGGCTTGATAGGAAATGAAACTTCCCAGGGCAAACTTCTTGGCTGAGCTTGTGTGGCAAGCACATTTCGAAATTTCGTTATGATTTAAGAAATAGCCCCAAGTCTTCGCAGATATTTTGCTACAACATCCTTACTGAAACATAATTCTTGCATTGGCATTTGAGATAAAGAAACCTATTTCACGTATTTAGAACTCTTGAGGACCATGCAGACAGATTGAGCTAAACAACAGGAAGAGCAGCTCCAATCCTTGTCACGGCTTGAGAGGGATTTACAGCACTGTCTCAGTTCCACAGGCACTGAATCTGATGGTTCCTTGGCCTTGGCCTTCTCTATTAGCAGGGCTCTTTGTAATCCCCCAGAAGAAGGGCTCGCCTCCCCGCTACATGGATCTTGGTAAGGAGGTCAGATGACATGATTCTTTAGAAACTTGAAGGATGAAGCCTTTTGACTTACATAGTATACCTAGGATATTATGAACAGCGTGGTCACATCTTTTAGGATGAGGCCTTTGGGTACAAATTGTTCTCTATGCTTTTAAATCACTTTGCAGAAATTTCTCATTACAGATGGTGTATTAACTTTCCAAGATGTATACACCTGCAAAGGAAAAGAGGAAGCTTTTGCAACTGGACATCCTGTTTTATCAAACTGACACGTCTTGTTAAAATATTTAAAATTTTAAAAAAATCTTTCCATTAAAAGAGAACCAAGTAAATTTACTTACATTTTGAGGGGCCAGATTTCAACAGGAATTAATTGTGCTTAGGTGAGGTTAGGTGTTCATTAGTAATCACTTAATTCATATTCATTGCTCATTACGGTTAAGCAATTTCAGGCTAACTGTGCAAATACTGAATTTAGTGAGCTCTTCTAAAACCTGAATTGATCACAAATATGCAAGTTCTTTCCAATAACATGGAAGATATTTGCTCTGTTGTAGTTCATACTCAGGAATACTACTTGCAAAACCTGATCATCTTGGGAGGCAATTTTGCCAGTGTAAGCATTGACATGCTTGAAAGTGCTGTGCTGCATTAAGTGAGATAGAATACAGAGGTCAGAAATCATGTTAGTAATGGAACTAATCCTGATTAAAACAAATTTTATTTAGGAAAACAGTGTTTATGGAGATATCCAGGAAAAACGCTGGAGCTAAACCATGATTGCAGCTACAGGAGCTGAATACAGAAATGCCTGTAACTTGATTTATTTCATTCTTTGTTGTATTCTGTAAAGATCTGTCATCCACTGCTGTTTTTCACATTTGGTTAGAGATATAGCTGACTTGGCCCCTTTTTAGTCTGTATTATTTCTGGCATTATACGTGCTATGAACTGGGTTTTTTTGGATTACCAGATCTCTTCCGCAAAAACAAGGTAAATGAGCTTCCCAAATCTCTAGTTCTTGGTAGTTACAGTTGTGCTGAATCCTTTATCAAATAGTATTTTGTACTTCCACATTCATGATCCTTGTAAATGTCAATATTCATTGATAATATATATAATTCAATACTACATTATTAAGTAGTAGTACACACACTGTGATGTAGCAAAAATGGTTTGTTTAGTGTTCCAGTGATAGCCTCATATACAGTGAGTAGGAAATTAGGAATTCTGGGTCCTGGATTCTTGGCAGTAGCTTGCCTACAGACCTTGGCCAGTCCTCTCAGAGAAGAGATGCTAAAACAAGTCTAGAAAACACTGCCTGTGAGCAAAAAGAAAAAAGTCTCTGGAGACTGTGGAAGGGAGACATGAAACCAAATTCAGAAACATGAGAGGGAATTATCCAAAAATCGTGTAATGGTTTGGGTTGGAAGGGACCTTTAAAGATCACCTAGTCCACACTTCCTGCAATGAGCAGGCAAATCTCTTGAGCATAGTGAAAGGAATGAAGAAAGGATGAGTTTATATAACAGGATTTATATATCTAATATTTTGCATCAATATGAAGTGGATGGAGTGGATACTGGGCCTCAGAGCAACAGGAAAGCTTGATACTGCCAGAGATGTACTTCCTCGATCAAACCCCAAGTAAGCATAACTGCTCCTGACTCTCCAAAATGTCTGCCTGAAGGATAAATGAGCACATCTATTCTGGTCAGCAGAACTCATTGAATATTGATATGCAAGTTTTCATTTAAGTGAAATATTTCAAGACATTTACTAGAACTGAAGAATATGGTTCTTTGAAAACAAGAGTCAAGAATTTACATATTCTGCAGCTAAGAAAAGCTTGTTTAAAAACTATAAATAGATAAAAACCCAATAATAATCACATATTTTTGAAACAGTATAGTCTATTGGTTACAGCAGTGTTGGATAATTGGTATCTTTTCTTCCATATGTCTTTGATATATTGCATAGTCTTGGCTATCTCTATTTCCCTGCCAGCTATGAGCTTGCAAAGCTTTCAAAACATTTTGTCTGAAATTGTCAGTCCTCCTGTTCTGCAGAGAGATCTGCACACCCAGGAGATGAATAACAGAAGGAAGTTCGGTCTCGTGATTACTATTATCACAGGTGGCATTGTTTCTGTGTGACCTTAGAGAAATCATATTCGGCATATCTATATCTGATGATGCAAGGTCCTGCAGATTGAACCAGCTGGCTCTGACACGTGTAGCATCGCAGTCCTTCTGCTTGCACCCAAGCCTGTGCTGCTGTGCTGTTCCATGCAGATCTAGCAATTGCCTTAGAGCTGGCTCCAGTGTTTCCGCATTGGTCCGCAACTTAAAGTCATTGGTTTTTTTTTTTCCCTTCCTGTGCTCTAGCTCTCCAAATCTAAATTGGAAACAACAGTACTTCAAAATAGTCTACCATGAGCGTGTACCTGCATGGTCAGGAGCAGTAAAATACTGTAGCATCTAAACATCTCAGAGACAAGAAATTTTAGATAAACAAACAAAAGAAGAGTAACAGGTAGCAGCAGCTTCTTTGCCTAACTTGTTTAACATCTGAGAATCAGAGACTTAGGAATGCAAAACAAAATCTGTAATTATCCTGTAATGGTAAAAATACAACATTTACCAGGCAAATGTTGCTTGTAAAACTTGCATCTGTAGCGTATTTAATTAAAAGCATATATAGCAGTTCCAGCAAACATCTTAATGAGACTATATATTTGTTAAAATATCGGTATCAGACCTCTGCTGGAGTTCTGAGTATTTAAGAAAAGTCATAGGACAGCCAAAGTTCATTCCAGGCAGTAGAAAAAAGACATTACTTGAGGCTTTAATTGCAGTAACATACTAAAGGAATATATACTACAGGAAAAAAAACCTTGAAATTGAATTCTGAACTAGAAATCTAGATAGACATTTACAAAGAAATATGAAATAGTTCTTATAACCTGTTGCATTTGCCACAGTAAATGAGAATAGTGCTTGGTTTTCATTTGAGCTGGAGAAGATTGATGTTTATGAGGCTTAACATTCCAAATTTATGAAGGCTGGTTTCTAGTTTGAGTTCTTTTGATAACAACAAGGAAAAGCTGAAATTTGAACGGAGCCATGGGAGCAGGCAGAAGGTTCAAATCCAATTTGTTACAGACTTTGTTGACTACAGTTAGGGTTGAGCCTGAGGCAGAACACCTAAAAGACTGACCAGAAAGAAAGTGCTAAGGGCCTCCTCATGTAGATTTAATTTAGTGGATAATCAGAGTGATACTAGGGCAACAGATCAGACAACACCCCTGCACCAGACAGACTGAGAGAACATCTGGTAATGGCCTTCGGGGAAAGAGCTAAATGACTCATTGGGACATTATACCTTTACAGGTATTCAATTGGCCAGGCAGCTGTAGGGAGGATGCAGGTTTCTTATTTATGAGCAGAAGTAAGATCCATACCTGTAAATCACTGTGTGAGACATGTAACTCTAAAGCACATTTTAACAAGAACAATTAAGAAAAACTACCCGGAAGCACAGAACTCAGCGCTATGTAATTTAGCACAAAGCTCTGCTATGATTTAAGAGTATCTGCCACTGTTGCTATAATAATCCCTAAATCACATGCTGCAATAAAACATCCCACTCCCACCCCCCAATATATAGATCTCTGTTGAACACAAAGGTTATTTAACTGTTTTGTGCCAAATGAGGCTTGTAAAGCCAACCGTGCAGCAGAGGAGACTTAACAGGACCCTATGAAGGACCAGTGCAATGAGGAAACCTTATCTTCTGTATCCTGCTTTGACTCCCCGTTTCCACATTATGTTCCTGTCCCAGTTGACCTTCTACTCTAGTAACTGACCTCATGAAATGCTGACAGATGAACATTTATGGTCAGAAAACATTTAAAATTGATAAATACACCAATGAATGATTAAGACCTAATAAAAAATGAACATACTGTAATGGTAATTAAAAGTGAAATGGAAATAAATTGCTGATGTATAGTGTAAATAGATTACTTATCTGAATGTGCTAGGTCATATCCTGTGATGTCCAAAGATGAACAATAAATATAACACAAACGGAAGTGAAGTCCTGCATATACAGCCAAGCCATATTTACAAGATAAAAGACCAATGTAGAAGAACTGACTGTAAAAAAGATGTCTGATCCCGGTAGATAAATATCACGATGTGATGCTGAGGCCAAATGGATTAATGAGATCTTTCAATATATGAAGAGGGAAGTACAGATTAGACAACCGTATATAGGGACCAATCTGGAGAAGGTAACTCTTATGATGGTATCTCCAGTCTGCCAAAAAAGCTTTTACAAAGGCTCAGTGGCTAGATACGGATGCTGGATACATTCAGGCTAAAAACAGGATTCACAGTTTTAACAGCAGGAGTTATTACATCTTGCAACAATTTAATCAAGGTTGTGAAGAATTCTATCAATGGTAATTTGTAAATCAAAAGTGGATACTTTTCTTAGAACTCCAGTTCAAACAAGAATAAGCTCATAGATGTTTAACATAGATAATAATAGCACAGAGGTTTCTCTTGGCCTTGTAGTCGATGACCTTATTAACTAGATGGCACATTAGTACTCAGGCATCTCTGGGGAGGGGTGCGCTTTACATCTGCTTTGGCTGCAGTGCTTACATCTCTTTTGTGCACTTGTACAAACCAAGGGATTATCTTTTATTTACCACTCAAAGAAGCAAGTGCTGCTGAATCAGCTTCAGAGCACTCTTCACCTTCCTAGCATTGTATTGCTTCTGGATTTCAGAGTACTAAGAGCAATGAGGTGAAGATGAGGGACACTTTCCATCAGCCATGACTTTCATAAAGTGTTGAGATGTCCAACAGCAGTCGCTGAAGAAAACGTTCTGTAGCTTATTTACAACCCCACAGATACATGCAACAGCTTTGTTGTCTCAGGTTGGGATTTGGAATGTTCAGTTGAGCAGATTAATTACCAGATTTTGTTTGACTAACCTACAGATACTTTCAGTTAATTTTCCTCTTTCACTGACTATATTTCACTTCATTTGCACACAGAGTTAGTACATGAAATAGGAGTATTGCAGCAAGACAGTTATTTTTCAAACTCCTTTACCTGCCCCAGAACACAGAAAAATGCCACTGAATTTTCTGTTGCAAAGCAAGCTCTTAAATCAAAATGAATAACTTTGAATAAAAAGCTTAACAAAAGCTCCCTCATGCTCTGGCTCCCACATAATGAATTGGGGTCATTCTAAAGAAAAGATCAGAAATTCTGGGACTAACAGAGCAAAGTGTGAAGTATTTTTAATATCATGGCAGATGCAATTATTTTGTGCTGTTTCTTCTTATTATTAAACATTGAGATAACTAGGAGTGAAAATCAATATAACGCACCATCTTCAAAACAGTGTATAGATATACCTCTAATTAAGGATTCACAGCCCATGTTTTATTGTGCTGCCTATATGTGAATGGGTAGATAACAATCTTGTGGAAGGAGATGCATCTTACTGAAAATGCTCTGCTGCTTTATGCCTCACGTTGTTGAAGTGATTTGCATCAGTATTAGAATAGGTGTAGTTTGCATTCCAGATTGTGTACTGGGAGGATCTCTCTGGCCATTCTGAATCTAATGTGTTGCTTTATTTCTTTGCTTGCTCTACTAAATAATAGTTTGACCACTGTAGGAGAACTATTACAGGTATTAATGCACTAAGGCTACTGCTTGTTTTCTTCAGTGATACCAATGACCATTGCCTGTTTGGCATAGTTGTGATTTGTTTTGGTTCATTACCAACCAATATGGAATTATAGCAAAATAATCAGGTCTTCTCTCTAATTGTAAATAAAATATTTCCATTATAGTGATAGAAATTCAATGACTTTGTTGCCCTTACTCTTTACATATCCTTGTGTACTTTATTGCTTATCCCACTTAACAGTGAAGCTGCAAGCTTCCTGGCCTTTGATGTTTCTTTCTTTCTTTCTGAGCAGCATTATAAGCTTATTTAGGCTAATGAGGAGATTACATGTCTAGTAAATGTGCACAGCAAATAAAAATAAATACATCTCAATAATACACACATACTTCAAACATCACCGAAGGTCCAGAATAACGAATACTGCAGTCAAAGGTAGGGTTTCTATTGATTTCAATGATTTTGAGTCCTGGCTTCTCCCAAAATCATCAGGCTGAGTAAAAACCGTGTCCTGGTTCATAACTAGGTCCTAGTTACTACATGCACTTACGGCAAATTCTGTAGTTCAGGAGAATTGTCATTTTTTAAGACAATTGAGTATGGTTTCATAATTACTACATATTAAACACCACTAAAGGTCATTTCTAATTCTTTATTTACAACAAAAAAAAACTTTACAAAGTGTCAATTAATATGAGATACCCATAATTGTGTAAAACCTTATGTCTGGTATATAATGCTTTTATATCATCTCAGTTATCTGAGATGAACAGGCTGCCCAGGGAGGTTGTGGAGTCTCCTTCTCTGGAGACATTCAAAACCCGCCTGGACGCGTTCCTGTGCGATCTACTGTAGGGCACCCTGCTCTGGCAGGGGGGCTGGACTAGATGATCTTTAAAGGTCCCTTCCAACCCCTGACATTCTGTGATTCTGTGATTGTGTGATTCTGTGAAAGCTTTCTCTTTCACTCTGATGTAAATGCACTCTGAGGCTTCCTTGCTGTTCATATTCCTAATGTGGTTCATCAGGAAAAAACCTGATAAACCAGGACAATAAGTCCTCCTGTGAATTTTTTGCAAAATCTTGCAGACCGTCATTATATTAGGAATCATTTAACATGGTATTTGTTTGGTAAGTGATAAGCTGTTTCAGCCAACAGTTTGATAAATGGCAGGTGTAGCAATATCTGATTTTAAAAACACAATGGCAACATAGGCCACTCTTATGATGAGTGAAACACCTATTTTCTAGTTTGCAAGTGTGATTTCTACCTAACACAAATATACAACGTTTGCATAGCCAGCGGTAGGGTAATATATTCTCCTGTTCTCATTGAACAAATATGCTGCTCACATGGGAGTGTTCGCGTTTTTGTAAAATCTTTAGAGTAAATTATTTCCCTGATGCACAAGCACTTACACATACAACAAGACAGCATGAGCTGTGCTACAGGGAAAGAAGAAAATTCTTTCCTTCTTCAGGCTGTTTCTCCAGGTGTTTGCAAATCTGCGTGTTTAGTGATTTTACTCCCAAATCTGATGAATTTCATGGGGCAGAGAAGGTGTCTGGCCTCCGCACTGGACCCTGTTTGAGCAAGGGAGGGGGAAAAACTTTGTCACCCTGGGTCCTTCCATGTCTCAGGCTTCCTTAAGCTGGTAGTAGCTGACCTTCCCTCTGCATTCCTGTGTCTGGTCTGTGGGGATCAAGCCAGGGCCCTGATCACATCCCAGATGGTCTCAGTGTACACACCAGCTGATGCCTGGCACCCTCTCTCCTCTTGAGGAAAAGACATCTGTGATCCTTCTCACAAGTCCAGTTTGCTACTCCCTACCCCAGGCTCTGCAGAGAGCCATGCTACTCCTCACTTAATGGGCATGGGAAGAAGGAAGGAAAGCTCGGGGACCATACAAATTCTTTCAGTTTGTCACACCCATACTTGCTCTCTTTTAAAAATCTTTCGAAAGTACCTTTTTCTGAAATTTTAATCTAACAATGACTGTAAAACCATTTCAAAACAACTACGCAGTGTTTTCCAAGTGTTAACTGATCATCAGACAATTCAGCCTTGGAAGACTAAGCTCGATACAGACATGAGAGCTTTACATTTATATTTGAGAAAAACTCATTAAAAGCATTGTATTCCAATGGCTTTTATAAAAAAATAATATTTTACTTTAGTGCAAAATTTACTTAAATTATTTTTTATTTGTATGCATGAGATCAAATAAAATGGAATAGCATTGCCAATGTAATTATAATGGCCTGTCTCCAGAGAAGGATATATTATGCAACATGCTCTCTGCTCTATAGATTCTGAGCACAAGTACCAAAAAGTAAATGAGCAAAATTATTTTTTCATCTGATGGGAGTTTTGACAGATTTATTCCTACTGTAAATTTCTTCCAGAGGAATAGAAAGGTGGAGAGGTCTTCCAATTATACTGAGAGGTAGTTAGATTTAGAAAAGAGAAAGGGAACAGAGAACAGAGCAGAGATCTCTCAACTGATGGGTTGGTATAAAAGAACTTTTAAAACTAGAAATAAGGTTATTTCACAGATACGTAATCAGCATGTAATCACACTTATATTGCAGTAATGAAAGAATTGAACTCCACAGATCTGTGAATCTGTGAAACTGAAGAAAAAAAGCAGAAATTTTCTCAGCTGTTGACCTCTTTTCATTCTTTCCTTTTTAGACTACTAAATACCAGGAAGTTGTAACTAGACTAAAATGAAGTATTGGATCAAAATAATTTTTCAGTACTTTTTGAAAAGTACTTTTTATAGTTGAGGAGGATATTTGATCATTGTGCGGAAATGTTCTGTTCCTTTAGGTATTGAGCTTTTAAGAAAGGCCAGTAAAAAAATGCAGAGGTTACGCAATGTTACAGTGCTGGTGCTCATTCGCAGTAATTGGAGATTTCTGAAAAGGAGAGCTACTTTGTCTAAACCTACACACTCAGTAACATGTCTGAAACTTCAGCTAAGACCTGGAAGTATCTTAAGCGGACTAACTAGTGTGCGCATGAATTCATGCCCAGGTGATTTCCAGCAATTTTATCAGCTCTTGTTTAAATCCTATGCCAAGAGTCAAAAAGGAAATATTAAGAGCAGTATGTTTTAAAATAAACATCATATTTCATTAAGATAAACTGACATTTGTTCTAGAGATTTTATTATAAGACAATAAATAAAAGAACAAAGAGAACCTTGTATTATTCAGCTTATTCCAGATGAGCTCTGAGCAACTCCTTTATAATTTGACAGCCAATAGAGTTAGTTTAAAATTTCATCAAAATAACACTTTCTTGAAGATGTTTTGACAAAACATAATTACAGAGTCCATACTCTGCTTTGTCAAATGCCTTTGCAGCATTCATCTAGATTACAGCAGTGATCTCAAGTGCCATGGTAATAGCGCTGAAATGAAAAGGGGAAGCCCATAAATCACTCAATCTGTACCTTCAAATCACCTATCGCCTTGCTAATTTCGGTATGACAGTTACCATCTGGTACAGAAGTACGAATGTTGGTCAGTTAACATAAGCAAGATTTTTCAAGTATTTTAACTTTAAAAAAACCCGTAAAATTGAGGTTTAGGGCTACTCGGACTGTGGTTTTGGCATTATGAATACAGAGAGATTGTATATAAAGCACATCATCGTTTTTAAGCTACTGACCCTTCTTGGGCACCTTTTTCCTTTACTTCTGTGATTCAAAACTTGATCCAAATAACACAGGAAATGCTTGTGGAAATGCTTGTAGGGTACTTTGGAATATGTATCTCTGGACCCCAAAGAACAAACAGAGGTCTAATTTCGTAAAAGGATAGTGAGGTGGTCACCATTCACCTGCTTTTCCAGGGAGATACAGAAATCATAGAATCATAGAATGGCATAGGCTGGAAGGGACCTTAGAGATCATCTAGTCCAACCTCCCTGTTTTAGGCAGGGACGCCACCTCTCGACTAGACCTGGCAACACATGGGGACCGAGCGGGAATCGAACCTGTGACCTTGGTGTTGGTCCTTGTTGCCAGCACTGCGCTCAAACTACTGAAGGAAGAAGTGCAAAGACAAAACCATGCTGGACATTTCAGCTGTGAAAAAGACTCTGATGAAGCAAAATCTGTGGGATAGCTAGAATATTGAAGAAGCAGAAAATGCATTTGATGCTAAATGCATTAAAGTGAGAAGAATACTCAGAGGAATGTGGTTCTAAGATCCAATACGGTGCATCCTAATTAACTCCTAAGTGACCTTTCTGGTTCTTCAGTGCCCAGAATTAAATACAATACTACATTTCATCCTGCTCTGTCACATGATGTCTTTCCATATCTTGCCCCAAACTGCACTTGTCTTTCACGCTGCTATATCAATTACAAATCTAAATCTAATTTGCTACTTGCTTTCTTCAGCTGGTCTCTCCCAGTTTTAGTACCTTCCAGTTCCTCACTGCTGTCTAATCTATTTATTATGGATGGGTTTTGTTCCCTGCATTTTTTAGCCTGATGATTCACAAACATGACTGAGGAGACAGAACTAATACAGAGATTCAAAACCAGAAAAGTTGAAAATTAAAGCAGACTCCCTCATACCCCTATGTTCCAAATAATTTCTCTGAAAGAAGTCATTGTGTCTTCAGAGCAACTGTTTCTTTCCTTCTTTTTAAGAGGAGAAGCACCAAGAATAACTGTGCATAGAGCATAAAATTTGGGGTAAACTTTGGCCTTCACAGCATCTCTGCTTTCCTCTGTGGGGCTACTTCTGCACTGGCTTCCACAGGAGACTCGTATTCCCCGAGGAGAGCTCTGTCGCTCTGGGAGCTTGCGAGCCTTGGGCTGGATTGAGCCAGAACAATGGTTCTACTCTTCCGCCTGTAGGTGCAGGACATAAGTCATGCTCTGGCCACTTGTGCTCATGAGTTTTCCTTTCAAGGGACCTACTCATTTTGTGCCGAGGAGGAGGCTGTGCACAAGCTGCCACATACACCAGGCACGGTAAAAGCAGGTCCTCCCCAGACACGGCTGCACTGGGCACTTTGAATAACACATTCTCGGAATTTATGCTCTGCTATTGTTTGCCTTCTTTATCTGCCTCACAGAGCTTGTCTCCTTCATTTTACATCTCCACCTGCATTTTACATCTCCAGGAATTTTCTCTGGTGTGATAAGGGCTTTGGATCAGAGGAAAGGTCATTATTGATCTCACTTACTTTGATCAGTTTAGTGAAGGTAGAAACTGACCCTGCATACATATTTAATAGTTCTGAGGAATAGCCAAAAACACCTTTGCAAATGTTTTATGGTCTAACAGAAGTTCCTGACACTACTTCATTGCCGTTGCTACTGCGTGTAAATGCAGTACTGAAGCCTTTGTGCCCCTCTATTAATATGTTTAATTTTGTACTCCACAGTTAATTTGGTATAGGCAACACTTTCTTCCTACATTATCTTAAAACATCAAATATTAAAAATATGTGTGTTCATTAAAAAGCAGGCTTATTTGATAGCTAAATAAGGAAAACAAAGGTTTACCAAAGCATATACGTGGCTGAGCTGATTTAAAGTTTCCTCTCTGTGCATTTCCATGACAATGAGGCTACATAAATACACTCCAAACTGAACTGCTAGCAATGATAAAAGTGGGCAGAATATCAATACCATCTGCTCGCTCCTAATGCTCAAAAAGAGTGAAGACCTAAAATTAACCAAAGAGCTGCTAAATAACCTCTTTCCCCCTTCCGAATCTTAGAGGCCTGTACATATCAGCAAAGATTTTTGACCTTTAGTTCTTCATTGTTCCATATTGTAATATTTACATTTCAAATTCTTCCTTAACTTAAACTATTGTGTTAGCGTGGTTAAAAGGACTGTAACTTAATAAAAACACAGTAAAATTCTGCTACTATTAGTAGTCTTCAGTACTGAGACTGCTGTAACTAAGGAGACTAAACAACCTTACTGTCAACAATTTCTCAAGTTTTTTAGGCTGCATTTTGCACATCCATTTTCACTTTTCCCTCTCTAAAATTAGCTATTCTATGCTGAAAAGATTCCCATAAATGTCATCAGGGGAGCATAAACAATTTATTTGTGTTATTTTAAAAATAATGGTTTTTTTCAAGTCTAGGAATTAAAACAAAAATTGATTCTGGTTCTAAACCAGTATTTTTCAGTTACGTAGTTACACAGTTATATAGATTTATTTGTTTATATTTTTAATCACAGATGTTGATTCTTTACCTTCAATAACCAAAAGAAAAAAAAAAACAACCAAAGAAACCCCAAGTCTTTAAGCCTTCTCCTACAAAGAAATCTATGTAGAACTCAGTGCAGTTTAGTTATTTCTGTATATTATACATTATATGTTGTCTGAAATCCTGCTACGAAGAGCCAGTTGGCACGAGCAGATAGTGCCCTGAGCCTATATCTGTGTTCTGAAAGGAATATATTGTAGTGGCTTGATTGGATTTCACATGGAATCTCATGACCAATAGTTGATAAGGTTCTGCCTCCGATTCCTCTGATGCTCTTGCACCTATAAGCTATGGATATGGTTTGAATTTTAACATCCCCCCCAAACCAGCTGATAATGTGGAAGAAAAGCCTCAACTTACTAGAAAAGCCTCAACTTTCTAGAAATATTCCAGAAACTGCTATTTCTTTTTGACACTTCCAGGGAGTGTTATGTCTTTCTGCGTGCACAGAGTGGAAAAAAATAAACGTAAGGCAGTGGTGCACATACCTTGGTTGGCTGCTGGATGTCCACGCATCCCTTCTCTCACTTCCCATCTTCAACAGGACAGTGGGGAAAAAATAAGGAAAAAAATTGTTGGGCAAGATAAAAATGGAGAGATCACTCACCTATCACCATGATGGACAGAACAGGTTGGGATAGACAGCCTTTATAGGTCCCTTCTAATCCAAACTATTCTACAATTCCAACACTCCTTGATTCTGGAACAGCTCACCATGACCCCATCCACTCTCAGCGAGGCTGCTTACAAGTGATAAAATCTATGAGATACCTGCTAACCCAGACTCTCAGTACCTGAGAAAGGATTTTTATGGGAAAGGCAGTTCAGGAGAGTCCAGGCAGCTTTTGTGTCTTTTCACAGCACCTAAAAAAAAAAAGAAAAAAAAAGAAAAAAAAAGTTGATGTCAAAGAGCTAAGCTCCAGTTTGCGGCTACTTAGACTCAGGGGATGGAGGGGAGCAAGGCTGAGTCTCAGGAATCAAAGACATAGGGAAATGGATGGAAAGCTTGGATTGAAGGTCAAACCAATCAAAAGAAAATGGTGAGAGTGGAACCAAAGATTTTGGAGAAAGCGACAGAGTTAATATACAATCAGAAACTGGAATTTCCTCTCATATTTGCAGACATGCTTGTGCAGTTTTACACAGTAAGAGCCTGAAAACATACATCTATCTGAGAATTTTATTTATATAAATTATCTCACTGACAGCAGTGGAATTATTCATATGGGGAATATATGTTTAGTTCTAGAATCTGAGCCAGCACGCAGTGAATAAGTTTCTAGCAACTGGCTGAGCTAAGCACTATATCCCTGGCTGTCCAGTAGGACCCTGGTAAAGATACTTGATACTAGGAGCTTTATCCCCCTTTTTCAGTACATTAATCTAGTGTTAATATAACTAGTGCTAATGTAACTGATGGTAATCGAGCAGTACTGATCTTGCTGCTACATTTGCAATGTAAGAACAACAGATAATTATACCTAAACAATTTTTTATTTGAGAATTGCTAATAAATTTAATATGGAGAGAGATTTTGAAGCCTCAGTGAAAATGAAAAGCTAATACCATTAAATGGCTGAGGGTGATTATTTTTACGAAGGACGTGGATTATGCTAGTTCTCAGTATAAAAATAAAGAGAATAAAACCATGGTTATAATTTCATTTTGGCAATATAAATAGGACAGACAGATGCTTGATATTGTAGAGTAATTATAGATGGCTGAACTGAGAATAAGCCTTTTTTGTTGATAATGGTTTCTGATTTTGAAGGCCATTTTTAAATCTATGGTTAGGATTCTGTCTCCCTTCCAAGGACATGAGTTAAATATTTAGTATAAAGTATAGTGGTGGTTTCTGAGCTTGACTTTTAATTATAATATGCAAGCAGACTGGTAAGTCATGGGTCAAACAACACGACATTCACCAAATTGAAAGAGATAGGGGTGGGGGGGTGTAATGAGATTATAAATTTATCTGATAATCAGAATCATATAATGTAACTAAAATGAAGAAAGACCATGGCATCTTTGCAACTATTCTGTGCTGCAAAAGGGCAAAAATGAAGGAAAAGGCCTTTGACATATTCCTGAAACTCAAAGCTCTTCAGAATGGTATCTTTGTGAAGCTGTGGGCTCCGCAATTGATATGCCATAGCTCTCTTAACAGATGCAAGAAAAAAGGAAATGTAGTACTACGGAAAAGTGAGAGGGAAGAGACGGAGTGGCATTGATGTGATCAGCTTTAAGGGCATTTCACATGAAAGAGCACCTGAGGCAACAGAAGCAGAAGGGGCGATAAATAATTCAGCAAGAAAATTATATTTCAAAACAATGAGGTTGTCTTTCCCTTTCCCCTATCAATGAAAACCACTTTCAAAGAACTTCCTACACAACTAGCTGCAGAAACTGCTGCTGAGAAACACTCTCATCCGCTTATGTCTGGTGAAACAATGAAATCCTCCTCGTGTAGAAAGCTGCCCACTGAAAGGATAGGACACTAGAATAAACCCAGTGTCATGAGGAATTAAGGTGAATAGGAATAAGAGGAGTAAGAACTCAATGTACTCAAGTTCAACCTCAGCTGGTAGAAATTATTGTAAGTCATCTGACTTCAGTGGAGCTCTGGACAGTTACGCTGGGGAGCAGTTGTCCCTGGAGGATTGTGAAAAGTTTTGTTCAAGTCAAGTTAATGAAAATGTAAGCTCAGCACACTGCAAACTGACACACAGGAGAAGGGGAAGCATGTTTATCAGGTTGACTTGGCTGCACTGGGAGTGAAAAGCACAGTATTTTGAGTCGCTGGAGAATGTGTGCAGCAGATAAGTCTTTACTGTGTGGAGAGCTGGAGAAAGCGTGTGAGGGATTTTAAATAGGACACAGAAAAATTTAATTTAAAAGACAAAAGTAATTTAAGTTAGAAAAGGAATGGCTGGATCTTTATCATTTTTTACATTGATTTAAAGAGAACTTGGGATATGGCAGATGAACAGGACAGCGTAATGTTGGATTCATAGCATGCAAGTTACCCCATGGTAGAGTAGATCTGCCCTTAACTAGGTCTAAGCACTGCAGAGTGACAACCCTTCTAAAGAAATGGGGTGAACCTACTTGTATTCACTGTAGCACGGGACA
This sequence comes from Apaloderma vittatum, assembly GCF_000703405.1. NCBI lineage: Eukaryota > Metazoa > Chordata > Aves > Trogoniformes > Trogonidae > Apaloderma > Apaloderma vittatum. The sequence continues at coordinate 55,474 of NW_009722239.1, read as the reverse complement.
TACCCTTCAGTGGGTTCTGTGGGACAACTCTCAGACTGCGAGGTCACACCTGACTTAGCTGTTAATTGTCTTTGAGCCCATGCTCTCAGTCGTGGTATCACAATGCCAGGATTTTGCTGCTGGCAAAGGCCAGCACTTGGAAGTGTTTGGCCTCTCTCGACTGCTGCTCCTCGCTGCTGTCCTCCACTGCGGCACTTTGTGGGGCTCATCCAACTATTAGTGGGGTTAAGCACCTCTCCCCAACCAGCTCCATCTATATACCCCGAGCAGGACATTGTGATGGTATCGACGATCCCTTGGCTAGTGGCTGGTTTGGTTCAGCTCCCCCAGCCATGGCCAGCTTCCAGCCTCCAGTGAAAATTAACCCTATCCTAGCTGAACCCAGTACAAGCTCTAAGCAGGACTATTTCAGCTTTCAGGGAACAACCTATATACTAGATCCCTGACCCAGACTATGAAAAAAAACCACAAACAAAAAACCAAATCCTGCAATATTTTGTTCTCAATCATCATTTTTAAGTTCTATAGACAAGGCCCTACAAACAAACGAATCATCATGTCTGATAGGACAGTAACCTAAATGAGGTGGAAAAGCAAGAGGTAGAAAGGAACAGGGGACAGGAGAGCATGTGAATTATTTATTGTGGCTTTGTTGACAGAAAAAGCACAATGAAGACCACCGCTGCAGCTTTGGTGCTCAGCCTCCATGCTTTTGTATCAAGTGTGAATTTACCAGGATTTGGAAGGCAAAGTTCTCAGTGGGGCTGCAGATGGCTAGAGAGAAAAACAAAGTAAGGAGAAGATGGAGATAATCGAGAAAAGCACCAGATTCCCATTTCTAAAGTTAAGACATGTTGACGATTTTCTACTTTGCACAGTCTGCTAGGAAAGAGGCAGCTCTTATCTTTCTGAAAATGTCTTAAAATTGAACTACACTTTCCAATGAATATTATATATTTTTCAGGCATGCATTCCAGCTTGTACCTAGTGTGATGCTTTCTTATATCTCATATGAACGAAGGTCCAAGAGATCCTCTGAGTATTCCCCCATGTAACTTTAAAGAAATGATAAAAGAGCAAAAAAACTCCTACTCAGTTAGCTTTGCAAGAAACAAATTCAATTAACTTGTTCCTGATAAAGCCCCCCTAAAATGCAATGTCCAGGAGGTTTCCTAATGTTTCTCTCTTCTTTAAGGAATACAGCATTCTGGTTTGAAGTGGAAGAAAATCTCCCTGCAAAATTCTCCTTTCTAGTGAGTATCTACTCATTTTTATGCCACCATAATCCTATGAAATTGTAACAGGCTTCTGTCATCAACTACATTCTATCCATTAGTAGATTCTTCCCACTCTTATTTGGGGATTCATTATCATTATTATGTACAAGGTGAACTGTATTTAAGAGAGGAGACTACAGAGAACAGTACAAGGGAAACAGGAATGAAAGAGGATGAAACATTTAATCCCTTATAGAATTCCTACTGATGGAAATGGGAGTCTTTCCACAGGTTTAGTGGAGTGTGAGCTATGCCCTTATTTATCTGACATTTTCTTTGAGCTGTGAAAACGCCTGTAGTTACAGATATTCACTAAAAGCCTGCCTACTAAGAACAAAGAGTGAAGGAAGGATTCTATACTTATATTTCCAAGAGTATATAAGTACTATTTTATGCATATTATGGTAGCGGGAAATAAAATGAATTATTGATACTTGAAGAAGATTGAATACAATGATTTACTGTTGAGGATGGATACACACGCAGTTGCTAGAACAACAGAGCTCTCCTGCACTAAGTACTCTAAGTCCTAAAAATAAACTCCAGCTCATTACAATTAATAACTGAGATTTCACTTCACTCCATTTAGTGGAATTGAGTCAATATTTTTCACGAGGTGAGCAGAAGTTACACGTGACATATGGTTAAACTCTGAAACCCATTGAAGTGTGTCTTTGAATATGACACAGGAACGATTCTGTTGAATGACTGAAAGCCTGCTTTTTCTAAAGGCAAATTAACACGACTATGAAGCCTGGAAGGTGAGTTGCCCTGTTAGATGCGCATGGTGAATACCTAATAAGAGAGCAAGCCTACCTGCTAACCACACACAAATCACTACATCCTTCCCCCGTCAGTAAGGCTGTGTTAGGCTTCATGCCAGGGGTGTTTTGTGATGCACCCAGCTGCCAGGCCCTTTGACTGCTCAGTATCCTGTATTTTTGACATCGCCCAAGTCCCCTGCTATTGCATGAGTAAGGAAATAGTGAACGCGACCAGCCCAAATGTCACAGTCATACATTCATTCACACTCAGGCTATGAGCTGCTTTCAGCTCTTGGAAATTCTGTTTATGGCTGGGAGGAGGATGCTAATTCCACAGCATCCTTTGAGTAGGTTTTGCCATTCCCGTGGCAACTGTGCTATGAAATGCCAGGTGGTGTTCACCTCCCACCCCATCTCTCAGTTCTGCCCACCACAGAAACGAAAACACTTGCAAGGCACAGAATCCTTGTGTGAAAACTAATGCTGTATAAAGCAGCTAGACTTCTCTTCTAGTTCCAGCTTCAGTGACTGCCTGTAGGACATTGCAAAACAAGCAAGAAATTAAATAGAATATTCTCCATATATTGGTAGGGCTATTCTTTGTGAAGTGATCCCCACATTTCCTCCCACTCTCATTGTGGTGTACCTGAACCAGCATTACTTGTTTCCAAGTTAAGCAACTTTCTACATATCTAGTCAAGGAAGAAAGAACAGACTCTCCAGACGGCAATTCCTTCCTTACTTAGGTAGCTAACTGGGAGTGTTAGACAAATATCTCCCACAGAGTCCTTTCTCCATGCACTTGAAAAATCACTTGAATGCGCAAAGAGGTGAGCAGGACAATTGAAGAAAAAATATTTTTTACATAGTTGCTTTTCAGAGTGTAATGGATTTTTATGATAAGTTAACATTTGTTCTTTAGTCGCATTTATAATCTGTAAGAAAGGTACTGCTCTCTTGGCTAGGAATTGTACAAACACATAACAAATTAGGCTCCTTAAAGCTCTCCTTGTCTGAAATTCTTGTGGCCTAGAAACCTGTAGTATGAATGCCTGATATAACAACTGCCGGAGCAAAAGAACTGAATTTGAGTTAGTGTAAAATAATAGGAAGAGAACAAAGCTGGTCTGGAGTAGGGATTAACATAGACATTTGTTATAAGTTGATATGCTTCTCTACAAATCATGAAAATGGAGGTTGCCTTCTTCAAGAGGTAGAAATGCCACACAAAGTTTCCATCTGTTATAAAAATAAAATCTGTAACCACTGAATCAAAATTTTGTTTCACAGGTGAAATGAGTTTCCATACTCTTCTCCACCTGTATGTAAGAATCAGCACTTCTTGCAGCTTGTTTTGCCTAAATTAATATATTCCTTGATTGTCTGTCTTTACAGGAATAGGAAGGAAGGAAGACTGTAATCTCCAACCTTAAAGATTTTCAAACCCTGAATAGACAAAGCCTTAGGTAACCTGATCTAACTTTGAAATTAACACTGTTTTGAATAGGAAGTTGGAATAAATAATCTCTAGAGGTCCCTTCCATCTTTGTTTTCATGGTTTCTACAGTCTATGAAGCATCTGACAATGAACTATGTATTTTTGCAAAATAAGTGCCTCAATCATACCCACAGTACAAGATATCAACATAACTCCAAAAAAAAAGCATCCTCATGTCAGGAGAATAAGCAAGTACCTTTCAAGCACAGAAGATCCAGTTCAAGACAGGGATTGACACCTACTGCCAACATGAGGAAAGGAACCTTATACTACCACTTTCCAGGTAGCCTATGTCATTGGATCAATAACGTTTGGACAGAAGCATAAAACAGGGAAAGAAAAAATTTGTTAGAGCTGGGCAAATTGCTGCTATGGCACAAAGTACTGGGGAAATGTGGAAACAAATTGTTAACATTTATGGCCTGTTTGTAAGCCCATGCCAAAGCCAACTTGATACATCTACTTTGAAAACCTGAAGAGACGATTTGTAGTTCTAGTAATGATTGAATACTTGCTTCCTGAGCCTTAGCCAAACTTTAAACTAAGCACAGTGTAGCTGCACAGTTTTCAGTGCAGCACCGTAATGTTAAGCTAGGGTTTAACTCTGCTAGATGTTAATTCAGCTAGGGGTTAACCTGGCTAAGGGTTAACTCAGCTAAGGGTTAACACAGTGGTCAATCAGTCAGGTGCCTGAGGTTGTTTTCCAGTAGTGAGTATAGGATATTGCAAAATACTTTCCAGATATGGTTTTAAGGGATGAAACAGCCTCAGCTCCGTACACTTTCCATAAGGTGTCTTGATGCAGCCCACTGAAGTGCCACTGTATATAGGCAGTGTGTGCTGTCGATTTAGACTGGCACCATCTTAGCCAGACATCTTGCAGAATGCCAAGCTAATTGCCCACTGGCTTTGTGCTAGGAAGATGGAAGAGACGAGGACTATGGAAAAGTTACTGTTTAAATGTAGTTTAAACAATTTCACTCTATTCTAAATGTCAGCCTGAAATTTTCCAGAGTTTTAATTTGCCGAGTGTATGCAGGCTGGTGATTTCAGCTGAATGGTTCCCAACCTTTATTGTCCCAACCTTATTTTAAAGCATGCACCTTGCTGGAACAGGCCAAGAACACCCACAGGGACAAGGTGGGATGGTGCTTCTCTTTTGCTAGCTGAAAACTGACAAATAGGTTTTATTTCCTTTGATGCTCTACTTGTATTATTGTAAATCCCACTCAGTTTTGGAAAAGAAAAAATGAGACATAGTGCTAATTGCACCTTCTTCTAAAAGAGTAGGGTATTTGCTAGGGAATTTTGTACAACTGTGGGAGGCCAAATACATCAAAATATTCTGTATGAGGCTGACAGATTGCTGCACTGAAAAGGTAATGTCTGGATGAATGTATCTGTAGGTAGCCATAAAAATACTGCAAAGACAAGGGAAGGAAATTAAAGGAGCTGAAATGTCGCCTGGCAAAACAGAAGTGATTCTGGAAAAAAATGCTGACACTTGGGAACACAGATCGCTTGGGAATGAGACTCTAAGCTCTATGGCATTTTGCAGGAGGCCATGGAAATTCACATGAATACCCCATGGCTGGCTCTTGAGCTTTCTTGCTTCCTCCATACAATGAGAGAAATATTTATTTTATCTATGTCATTCTTGGCAAGTTCAGGAAGGGAGAAATCCCAACACATCTGGTGGCCTGGTTTGAAAGGGGATTTCTCCTCACAGAGGGCAGCTGCTGTTTGCCTGCTGACTGTGCCTAGGTGGGCACAGTCATGTTAAGCAGGGTAACTTTAAATAGAAGCTCTGGACTACCCTGGGAGAGTGAACCTTTTGAGGGACCTGTAAATCTATGTGATGACATCCCATGGCTGTGTTTTTTCTTCAGCATCACTGCCTACTGTTCAGGATTTGGTTGTTTCTTGGAGGCCTCATTGCTGGCTGGAAGGTACAGATACTTTGGGGAAGAATTGCTCCCCTTACAAACTTTGCTGAATACAAATATCTAAAACTATAAATTAGGCTTGAAGCTGATGGTTTTTTTCCAGATGGCGCTGCAGAGATTTTCCAGAATCAAATCACAAGGTCTTGAAAACAAAAAAAGGCCAACAGAGAGCTGTGTGAGTCAGAGAACTGGCAGCATGATGCGAAGCTGTTCAGTTCCAGCCTGCGGGGACAAACCAAATTGAGAGTACCTGAAGGTCACCTCTATCTGCTGGCTCTCAGCTGACCTATGTGAAATGAATCTTTGGTCCCAGTCCATGGCTTGAATGAGGAGACGGCTCTCCAGAAACAACTAACAGTTCTGGAGCCTAGCAGTGTCCAGCACAAGGGTTTTTTTCTGTGTTGATTTTTATACAAGCTCAGCTTCCCAGTACTATTTGTCCGTCACCTTCTCTTCATCCAAAGCTACAGCAGAAAACCAGCAATCTTCAGGAAGGGATATTCAAGGCTGGATCCAGCCATGCTGGCACCGGGGTATGCCAAACAGTTAAACAATTTGTAAATTACTGTCTCCATCACTCCCCATATCACCTCCTTAATTAATGCTCGCTATTGTTACCTGTTATAGCAGGAGGTACGACATCCTGGCACACAGCTGCTGTCGCTCATAGCTGGAGCAGAGTCTGCTGCTTCTCCCAGTTCCTTGAATGTTTTTATAGACTGTCCCAAGCTTTGATGGAGTATAGCAGGCTCCCCTTGGTAGTGCAGACACATGCTGTTGATAAGCTGTGCCAGCACTGAATAAAATATCTTCTCTTTTCTTCATGTACTCCACAGTAGCTGTTAGCAGTGGCCTTAAATTCATGTTAATGTGGGTAGTAAATTTTGCCTTATATTTCTTAATGACATTGTATTTCTTTCTATCATCATGGAAATTAAATAAAAGTATTCATTAACAATTAAACTAACAATATGAATACTGCAGTTTTCTTCATGCATTAGCTTTCACTACCCTGAAATAATCAGCCCTGATAGTACGATCCAGTACAACCTGGGGTGTCCTTTGCTGAAATTTTAAAGGACGGAAGAGAGGACTCTCTTACAGTTTCATTTGTGCTGCGAAATATTCTCATTTGCAGGTAATTTCTTAATTTCTTAGTATGAGTAACAGTAGAAAAATCTGCATGATGAAGTGAGGGCTGTGTCTTGTGTAGCTGTACTAAGCCAGGCTACACAAGGCTCCAATCTTCAGTTGAGTCTTTGAGTACTACCAGAAAATGATCGCAGTTTTATTAGCAGTGATGTAATGTGGATTTTTGCCTTTAATTTAGGCCATAACCGCTCAGGGAAGTATGAAAGTGGTTACGTGATGGAACTGATGAGCAGGGTAAAGGCAATTGTGAAAAAGTCCTGTGGATTACTGTTCTACAATTCTACCTTCTAAACACGGAGATAAGAAATATTTCACAGATAGTAGCTATTTATAACAGAAAGGAATTTAATAAAATAGTACAGAAAATTTACTACGGCACCTGAAGAACTCAGTATGTCATTATGCAAAGCAGGCAAGTGTCACTGACAGTAGAGGGTGCAGGAAAGCTCTCAGCGACAAAACAGCACACACCGCAATGGCCAGGAGGAAGATAACATCAGATATGGACTGAACAAGCCTTTTAAAAATATTAATACCAATACAACTTTCAGTAGTAAAACCAGGAATCTTCAACTACAAAATATAGCAAGCGGCATTTGTAGACGGTACAGGATGAGCTGGTAAGGTTTTCAGTTAAGAGCTAAATTTCCTGAAATTCCTTGGCCTAAATCTCCCAATCACAAGAATGAAGAACACTGCTGTGGGAAATTCTGCTCTTGCATATCTAGGAAATGAGATCAGTAGTTTCCCAATTGAATCCATACTGAAGAGAGTATCAAAGGAAAGATTCAGATTTGCTCCTGATTGTAAGCCTCAAGAAAATTTGATGTTAGAGAAGTTCAGATCCAGATGCTACTGTGCTTCCTAAGGCAACCTCCACACCATTTATCACTCTTGCTTCTGGGGCTTGCAGAAGTCATTTAAGAAGAGAGATTTTTCATGATCCCCAAAATTCAAAGAGAGAGGATTCTCAAATGAGAATGATTAAGCCTTATTTAGGACACATTTAAAATAAAAAAAAAATTAATGCTAAAACACTGCTAAGAAGATGTTGTTTTTTTTAAACCAAGGATTAAAATTAAGGACCAACTTAGTTTATGATAGAACTGAAATGTCTGCAAGATCTTTTACACTGGGTAGAGTGTTCTTACAATTTATGAAGTTAAATGACAGATTCTGTGCTATGCAAAATACGAAATGAGAAACAATAGAAGTAACCTGGGAGCATACTGATCCTAACTCGCATCACCTTGCACCTTGAGTTACCACCTAAGTCTGCGGTGAATGAGTTCATGTGCTGCTCTGAGTGGGCATCATTTTACAATTGCTTTGCAAAGCTGACAGTAACCACATCATCTGATAATGGCAAACTGGACTGAATGTATTTATCATAGGAATGGTTTCCATTAGGGCGTTCTCCAAGAGACAAATACAATTACACATATTGTATGTCACCACTTTGAGGACAATACAATTCAGCAAGAGCAAAAATAAATCGACATTGCTCTGGTAGGGAAATGGACACACTGTCTTGCCAAGTGCACAACTGTACTAGCGAGCAGATGTGATTTCTCCTCTTGGGGCCATCTTTATCTGACATGTAACCACACGCACTTCAGTCAAGCTGGATCAGAAATTAATTTGACAATCTAGAATAAGGATGGCCTACTTTTTTTTTTCCAATGGGTAGGTTTGTTTGATGCTTCCATAATAGTTGACCTGGGATTTATATGGACTCTTCAGATATCATCAGTTCCTCTGTGCCCAACAGAAGTGCATACTGTTGATTATTTGTCTTTCCTCAAAGGCCAGAAACAAAAGCAATACTATTATTGAAACTGTATGTGTAAGTTCAGCTGCCATGAATAAAGTGATAATTTATCCATCATGATACTTTAACAAGCATACAATTAATGGATGATATGACTTATTATACACATTATAAACTCTTAACGATATTTCACACATCTTCTGTCTGGAATTCTGTGACAATCTGTCTTATAGCTATGATTAGAAAATGCTGCGTCAGGAAGAACTCTAGAAACACAATTTATCATAAGCAGATCATTTATTTTCTTTAAAATTTTCAGAAAAACACAACTTGCAGAGTTTCTTTTTTTGTTATGCATTTTGATGTGATCATGAAACTGGCAATATACTGAAGACTGAAATTCTGTGATGACTCATAACTGCTACAAAGACTAAAAGAGAACAGAAAATAGACAAATTCTTATAACATTCTCCTAACAATCTTTTAGCTGTGATACTAACGGAGTTTGAACAAAAGTCTCATGGCAGGAATTGTAATGAACATCTGTAGCTATTACAAAATTAACCTATTTCCATTTCTCTGCGTGGTTTCACAGCTTTTTCTCAACAGGCAGTGACAAGCTAACTTTCCAAAATTGTCATCTTCTTGAATTACCTGGATTTTCTCTGCTAACTTGATAAATCAGCAACTGTATATGATTTGCTGACTGTATCATTAACATTTTAGTATAATTATTGGCAGGGTGATTGAAGAAAGCAGAACTGTGTAGTGTGAAACTCTACACATATCAATCACAAGTGGCAATCCCAGCTTTCTCAATGCTATAAAAATCCCCCTCATTAGTATCAGTTTCTTTATTTTTATCACATTTAAATAATTTCATCATAAGCAAGAGAAAACTGCTTTGTACTTAGCAAACTATTACTGCCAACAGCAAAGCAAATGACTAAAGATTTGAGGATATTACAAAATGGCAAAGCTGTACTTATGCTAATGAAAACTTTATCAGGTGATCAGAGAAAGCTAAAAATTGTTGCACAATGAGTGAAGAAGTTCAGAAAGTGTGCTGAAAAGTAACAGTTTTGGATATGTATGGACAGTTCCCAGAAAAAAAATTCTACTATTTACAACATTTTCCCCAAACTGAACAGAACATGTCTCTGACAAACTGGAAAGTGAGTGCTATGTGAGTTTGGTTTAATTGGGAACCAGGGCGAAATGAATTGAAAAAAAAATCCTGGGTCAACATCCAAGTGTGAGAACAGAGAAATGATAAACAAAGGTTAACTTATCTGAGCAGAGGATCTTTTTAATTCTCTCTATTTCAATGGGATTTCTTTCTCCCTGCGATGAATATTTGAAGTTCAAAAGGTGAGCTGCAAGGACCAGGAGCAATGGCTCCACCATAACCATCTTCTCTGTTTCAACTTGTTTATATATTATGCCCCTTTCCCTGCATGTTTGCAGATCATTGCTTGCACTAACTCAAATCCCCCTTTAAGGTTGTTTTTATTATTGCTTGTTGTTTTATTGTTTTTATAGTTGCTGCTTGCTGAGGGAGCTCATCATGGGCCCAGCTTAAGTCTGTTCACTGATGCAGGTTATAGCTAAAAGATGGGAGAACTGATACCACAGATACTGTAACTCATGAGGCAAAGTCACAATAAATAAAATAGTGCACAAAAAGTAGCAATGCTTTTGCATCAGTGAAAAGATTTATTTAAACAAAATTATGTTCAGAATCACAAAAAAGACAGTACAAAGATGACTCCAAAATAATTCTGTTGTCTACTAAAGGAAACAGTCCAGAAGAAAAAAACTCACAACTTTGTCTACTGTAGTCTGTTCAAAGGCAACTGTCAGTATCTCAGTAGGAGTTAAACATGGAAATAGAAATGTTAAGATGCGGACTTTGTTGAAAATGCTCTCCTCAGATGTGAATGAGAGACTTACCAACCAAAATAAAGAATGTTTTCAGAAGAGCTTTTCCCTCTGTAGGCTAGGCAACAATGAAATTGTTGGAAACGTAAGTAAAAAATTCATTGCAGATTTACTGGTCATAGGCAAGAAAAAAAATCTGACGGAAACCAGTATTTCGCTATACAACTACATCATCTAAAAGAGTAATTTCCTACCACAACTTGTATTTTCTTTCTGTGCCTCAGTATGTATGCTACACTGCAAGACTCAAGTTTTCACCTGTGTATGACTAAGTGGACTAAGCAAGACTGGTACACAAGACTGTTAAGTTTCCCGGGACTAAACAAGTCATGGGAAAATTAACCGAATTCACATTACCACAATTTACCTGACATTTAATTCAAAACTTAAAAATACACTTTCTATGTGCTATTCTTAAAAGCCAAGTGTAAGAAAATATGTGTGCTGAATCACAAAGTTAATGGAAGCGCCAATTGTTTTTCTGAATGGTACATGAGTGGGTAATTATCTCCAGCAAGCAATTTTTGTCTGCTTGTATACAGAACAATACTGCAACACCACAATACTCCTCCATCTCTAGTATCAATTTATGCACATAATAAGAAGCAGGAAAACAGTCATTGTGATTGGTGTCTTTTACAACAATTGGCTCATTAACCTCAAGTAGATCTTTCTGACCGTACCATGAATGAAAGAAAGGCAAACGACTAGAGCGACAAAGTACATGTAGATCCTGCCTGTGCCAGGAAACACACGGGACTTGACTGCTGTCTTGGCACACTTCACCTGCTCTACAGACTGCGAAGGAAGAAGACTGAACAGTAAAACAGTTCACCTGACACCAAATCCAACCTAACTGGATGGAAAGCAGACCATGCCCATGACAGTTACGTGCCCAGCTAAACAGCAAATAGGCAAAGGCGAAATTTTTTTTCTGATAAACTCTCTATTGCAGTATTTCTTCGGACTCACAGCTATAACAGGAAACAAGCTGCTCACAGCCATGGCCTTAAGTACAGTGTTGGTATCAACTTCAAACAGTTGGCATTGGTCTGTTGCTGGGGTCATTTAGTGGTGCTGTTATTGGCTATTTAAATAGTGATGGAGAGGAAAGATTACTGGATCTTTTTTCCATGGCAGGAAGACAACAACACTCCAGTTGTGCTATGAAAGCCCTTGTTTGTAGAAAAATACCACAAAGTACTGCCTACACCTAGCAAGTAACTCTGAGAACTGAGGATGGGACCAAATTCTTACATCTCCTGCAAACATTCCAAAACCCTTTTCTCCATTATTCTGATTTGAGCACCTTTCCTGAAAACACAAATATTTGGAAAAAAGCCACAACAAAACCATAAGAGAATCTGAATTATTTCAAAAAGGTTTGTGAAGCAAATGTTTAAAACTGAAAAAGCAAGACAATGCAATAGGACATGAGAAAGGACCATTTCCTCAGAAATGCCATCATGCTGACTGGAAACACAAATGGTGGAAAATCCTACTGAGATATGCACATTAGGGAAATGCTTAACAGTTCCCAGAGTTAATAAGAAGCAGCTATAGTGAGTTAAAACATAAATGGAAATAATGCCTAAGATGATTACTTTTGTAGATAAGATTTTTCCTATGCTATTTTTGGATGAATTGGTAAATTGCTTTTCACTATGAGTAATAACTGCTTATGCCATATCATATCACAGATTAATTGTAGTGCAGCTTGATTAATTTTTTTCCTCTTTACCAACCAAGCAGTAACTAAAGCTGATGAAACCAAAATAATGACCTGCCTGAAACTTGTCCTCAAGTATAAAATGAACTGCCCTCCATACTAGCATTGTTTCATTTAGGAACGTGTAACTTTCAGTAATACGCATCTACTTCATTACATTTTTAAATGCCATTTCTCCCAGTTGAGGGATCGCTCAGTCAACCAAAACACTGAGCTACTACACCTGACTGGCATGCACAAATGCACCGCTCTTACAGCAGCAAGTGTTCCTTGCCCAGGCTCTCTCTTACGCCTCTGACTTCAATTATATTAGCATCAAGCCCCAAGGTTATTTGATGGATGCATTAACTGGCAATTAGACAATAAGAAACAGGTTCCACATAAGTCTGTGGAAAAATGCCAGCTAGGCTAGAGGGAACTATGGAAGAAAGCAACATTTGAGAAAAAGCCTTTGATAGCTACTGAGAATTTTGTCAGGAACTTTCTTATTTTGCATACTATATCAGAAAGTGTGATGTTTGGATTTTGCTATGGTTTGGATGATATCTGTAGGTACAGCTAAGTCACACAAATCTTTATATAACCCTTATGTATTTGTAAGGAGGAGGAATTTCACATATTGTTCATAGTGTTAACACAATACTGTCAATGTGGTACATATATATACACTTATCTGTTGAAAATACTCAGGGCACTTGGCAGTTACTGAGAGCATATAGGAACACAAGAATATAAACGCTATCTGTAGGTTAAGTTTTCACTAATTTGTTTGTACAAGCCTGTGCAACTCCAGCCTGAATATTTACATGCTGACACACAGGGCACTAAGAACCATCTACCACAAAACTGAAGATAAATGGCATCTTTGTGACTGACTCTTAATTTGTTCTGTGATTCAAAGTCATGAGCAAAATTATGCTTGCAATTCATTAATTTGAAGGCTGGCAAGTATTATTAAGCAGAAATTTGCATACAAAAGGTGTTGCTTTTTAAATACTTACGACAGAAAAAAATGAGTATACAAATAACGAAGCTTGCATGAATATGTATATGGCTTAATGGAACCACTATTTAATCTTTTCCCCATATTTATCTAAACCAGAGAGCTTAGAGTTTGCTCTCAGTAGGCTGTGGTGTCACCTAAATCAACAGATTTAAATCGTGTTTTACAAACTTTGAGATATTTGGTATCCCACGCTGAATTACTTGTTAACCAGTGCTTCTAAGCAATAGCTCTAGGAAGTGTGGCCCTATAGGGTTTGTCAGAGCAACAGGTTGTTCAGAACCTGAAAGAACACCCAGAAGGTGTGGGCAAAGGTGCTCTGGAGCACCACTAGCCAATGTGCAGATAGATGCAGGCACATCTCTCAAGCAGTCACAGGATACACACTTTCTCTGCCTACAAATTATTTTCTTCACGCTACAGGTTGACGCACACCTATAGAGGATGAGTATGGGCTACAGTATTAAGACCGGGTAACTGGATGGTGTTGCATCATCTATGGCAATGAAACTAAATACCAATGTGAAAAAGAAACAGAAATTTTCTCTAAGGCGATATGACCACACATTGCCTTTTAGACTATTTCTACTTATATCCAGGATTTCTTCAGCAATTTCCATAAAAATGGACAGTGTGAAAAATGATGTGGTGCATGTGAATGACATGATCTCCACGCTGCATGGCACTGGGGGCAAATACCAGACTGTGTTTTGTCAACTCTACTGCACTGTGTATGGAGAACATGCTAGGTTTAGGATTTCTATAATGCAGTTTACATAATGTAGCTGTTTAAAGTTTGGCTCAGGTGGTCTGCCAGCCATTTCTGAAAGGCAAATTCCCCCAGATCAGTAAAGAAATGGGGCAACAGCACTGCCATGAGATAGTAGGAAAAACCTATCAGATTCCCCTAAAAGCAGGAGAATCACTGGGAGTAGCTATCACTTAGCTTGCAGTGCTCTTATAGGCTCACCAAAACCAAATGGAAAAATACAGTATCTGGCCCGAAGTGTTTTCAAGACACAGCTGCACGTAAAAAAGCTAAAGAGAGGTTCAGTAAGGACATTTTAATCCTGACCTTGTACATACACACTCTAGTAAGTCCTTAGGGAAGCCTGTATTTTGATGTCCTAGAAAACTTATGTAACTATCATTTATTGTTTCTGCAAAAGCTGTATCTAGAAAATAGGTTCCAGGCTCAATCTCTTTACATTTGTGTATTAATTATAAAATATGTTTATTATGGCTTCCTTTTCATCAGGCCAGGATTAGAGTAACAAAACACCTAGGACACATTATATTGGTGTGTTAACAGGATTTTCACATGATTATGAGGCACTAATTAAGTGTTGGCCTATGTTGCTAAACAAAATTGCATGCCAGAGATATTGATTCGTAAATTACTGGGATGAAAAAAGTATTTAAAAGTGTAGAAATGAATGCATTAATTTAATCAGGTAGAGCTGATGGAAAAAAAGAGTATTTTTATCTAAAATCCTTACATTATTTACAAGGCTGCAATACAGTATTAAAAAAAATAAATCAATAACTGAATATAGAAACTGCAGTCACAGGTACAATCCATTCTGTGGGAGATGCCAACAGTTCAGCAGGGCTTTCAGCACAATCTCTACAGTCTTGGACACCGTTAGGAGAAGAGCAAGGACTGGAAGATGGAGTAGGATAGAGGAAAACTTATTTTCACAGCTTTACCAGAATCCAGGACTGAATCACAACACAGTGGAGGGGGGGAGGAGGAGGGTGGGGGTGGCAGTGGCAGTGTGCCAAGAATATCTGGCATTAGAATGGTTAATGTAAGCAAGCCTTGCAAGGAATGTGAAAATATCATGCTTTAGGGATTAAACTGATGTGAAAATAGCAGAGACCAAGACAAAGTCTTCGCAGGGATATATTATCCCATGCCAACGATAGAATTTTTAACACGTTTCTGACTGAAGCTCTCTTCACTTCGAGGCCAGGCCTCTAACCTAGGTGGTACCTTCCTCCGAACCTCAGACATTTTAAATTTCCTCTTTCTCTGATGCTTGGGCCATATAAAAAAAACTCCCAGGAAGTCCTGTTTGCTTGTGCAACAGAGGAGGACAGTAGAGCTGAGACTGTGTATGAGAGGCAGAGAGTTAGTTTCACATTTCTGGAGAAGATTTTTTTTTTACGTTAGCTGCTGGGCTAGCTTGCCCTGAGGCCAGGCTGCCTTTTCTTGCAGTCTCTGAATTCAGTGGAAAAAAAGGTTTTATTAGCTGAGATCTCTGATCATTTTTTTTTCCTTCCTTGTGGCTAAATAACTGGTACCCTTGTACCTTGGGCTGCAGTACTGTAGCTGGGAGAGGGACAGGTAGGGCCCAGTCTTTCTAAAGATCTGTTGCTCCCCTGTGCTTTTCTGACTATATCATGCAGAATCTTTTGTTTCTCCAGTAATATTTAAACAATATTTAAGGTATTCCTGCCATGAACAAAATGAGCTGTACAGCCACTGGTGGAGTGATGAAAAGAGCACCCACAAGTCACACAGGCTGTAGGAGAATCTCACATGAAAGAGCAAGAACAGAAGACAAATCTCTCCAGAAGACAAATCTCTGTGAAACCTCAGGTGTTGGTGCAGCCTGTATTGGCTGCAAAGCCTCTGAGCCCTTGGGAGGAGGAGGGAAGCAGTGAGGTATTTCATCATGAGGTTTCCAAACTCTTTACAAACCAAGTTTAATACAAGCTGTCCTAAGCACACGTGGAACGTTCACCAAACCAGGTCAGGGACTTGTGCTCCTGACTCCAGGGCTCTGGTTTGGGTAGATCAGCAAAGGTTACACTGAGTTACAGAAAGCAAGAATGAGAACTATTATCTTTGTCATTCAGCTGAGGATGCCACAACACAAAGAAATTGAGGGCTTTAGTCAAAATAAACCAGGATTTTCAGGGAGGGA
>NW_009722239.1:0-39429 GCF_000703405.1 Apaloderma vittatum | reverse complement strand
TTCCTGCTGGTCTTCATTCTGCAAACAGAACTATTTTCTTCCCAAGCCTGTGTTAGCATCTTTATATTATTCACTTTTATCATTCCTCTATTCTTAGTTTCTTATAAGTCTACTTTTCATGGAAGAAAAGTTATTTCTAGGTTTTATCAGTGGCAGAGGCATTAAATTCCTGAAGAAACTGCACAAAATCTGCAGAACGTATAAATCCTCAATTAAAATAGATGCACTTTGATACAACTTGCCAGCTTTGAATGGGGCTATTGACCTGCACTCAGTCTCAAAGCTGCTTCATAGGCAGAGGTGGCCCTGGTTGTTTCTGTATGATGATGATTTGTGGGCATCTGACAAAATATTTGTCACATTCTGAAGTACATTAGGCTTCCCCAGGATATGAAAGTAGGACTTCAGATACGAAAGTGAAAATAATGGCAAAATATTAACTGTGGGTTTTATTCAGCGCTCTTCACGTATCCTGGGCAGCAGAGGGAATTTCGCTGGGGTTGGCTGTTAAGGATTCAATAGGCTTATTCATGTAGGTCAGCACCATTTAACAAGAGAAAGGGCTGCGAGTCAGACCGTAAAGCTGTACAGAAAACATTTTGTCTTTCAGTTTGATTACTCGGTGAGAGCAGATTAGGAAAGAGTATTTCCTAGATATATTGTTTCTTGTAGCTTCACCTCTAAATAAAAATATAAACGAAGTGGTGTTTTTTTCCAAGAAAAGACACAGACAAGGAAGTTTTTATAGTTGTGTGGTACCTCTGGACAAGTTTCAAAGGAATTACCCTGTTTTCTATCACACTTCCTTGTTTCTTTTTCTTCAGAATGCATCGCTGTTGGTTACACAGTTTGATTCAATTCTGGTTAAATTATTGTACTTTACATTATTTTGTACTATTTGGGTGTATTTTGGTGTTGTCAGAAAATTTTAGGCAAGATCTTAGGTGTTGATAGGAAATGAGGCAACTCTGATGATCCGAGTCCTAGTGAAGTATCACTTTCTTATCAGCATCACAATAACTTTTGAATGGCATTGAGTGTTTCTTGGATACAGAAATATATTCCCAAATTGAAAAGTCTCATAAGCTTTTGTCAACTATACTCTATTAGTGGAAATCAAAACCATCAAATGATCATTGTAGATTTTTTTTTTAATAATTGGATCTAAATTCTTTGTAATCTGGGTGGTACAGAAAGACGAGGCATAGTAAGGTTCAAGCACTTAAAATGTGTGGCTGTTAATTTGTAGCTTTTATCTAATAATTGAAACATTTCAAAGGTAAGCATTGGTTGCATCATAAACTCAAAGAAGGGGGAACTGTGAAAAAGTAATATCCTTTTTGGCATGGCTGTCTTACCATCTAGACATATGAAGTAGATCAGCATGGGAATATGCGTTTGTTTTTTTTAATACCACTAAACAGAGAAACATTTCCATTTGTGTCATTTTGTGCAAAACCTGCTTTTAAGAATCATTACTTGTAAGATTAAAATCCTATTCAATTAACAGTCTGATCAACCTTGTGTATAAAGGAAGGGTGCATGTTGTTAGGTACATGAGATGACTATCGTGGGTAAGTCTAAGTTCATTCAATGTGTGCAATGGCAGAGCTCAAAAAGCATAGCACATTATTATTTTTTAATGGCATGCATCTGATTCAAGATTATTTTCCACTATGGGAGAAAAGACATGAGAAAAGAAAAGTATTGACTTTGGGATGTATGTTGCCCTTAGTGTTTGCACATAGCTTTCATTGACGTCAATGTGAAGACTGTAAAAACTAAAGGCAGAACGTGCCCCAAAGAGGAAATTAGAGAGGAAGTTATTTTCAGATGCCTGAAACACTCAGATGTGGGAATAGTGGCATAAGATAGCACGTGTACTTGCAAGGAAAGAGGAATCAGAGTTAAAGAGTAAAGAATCGGAGTCAAAGAGTAAACTCCCTACTCCTTGGGGATCATTTATGGTCTCTAAAGAGGTTAATATGTGTCCCGCAATCTGTTCTCATATGTAAGTTACTTTAGTCATGCTGAGAAGAGAAAAAGACTAGAGCAGATGGCCATGACAGATGAAGACAGCAGCTAACACTTCTCTTCAGGCAGAAGGGCCATTTAAACCTAAATAAACCTAAATGAACTAGTCACTTGAGTGATGTAGAGTGCTATCAGGTAGAAGATCCGGCCTCATTAGAAAAGGAAAACTACACAGCAGCCTGTCCTTGGCAGAGAGGACTTGGGTGCTGCAGTGCACAACTTTCCTGGGCACTGTGGCCAAAGAGAGCCCAGACCTTGTTTTAGGCAGACTAGGATCTAGAAAAGCCTGCAAGGGTCACTTAATGTACACAAACAGGGAATCCAGCCTCGTCTGAGGAGTGGCCCCGTGTCTTAAACCTGTGTAGTCTGTCCCTCCCTACAGCTTCAGTACATCACTTCCAGTAAGATCCCTGCCCTAAGACCTTCCTTGAAGACAGGCAAGTAAGACCTCCTTAAGAACCAAGAAGGATTATGAGTTGCCAGTTGTTGTTTGCCATCAAACGTGGCCCTCCAAAACTGCTCTGCTGCCAGGTAGTTCATTCCTCTTTGTCTCGTCACTCAGTAGGAGCAGGCTATGACATGTTTTTCCCTTGTCCTGACATTCTGTATTTATACACTTATTTATTTTTTTCTCAGCTACTCTGACAACATGTAAGAAGTCTTGCTTCACTTAACTGAAAGAAGTGAAAATCCCATATTTAATTATCTTTTTTCCTATCTGCTTTCAAATCTATGCCTTCGAATTTGAAAGGAAAAACACCAGGGTATAGATTATTCAAGGTGAAGGAATTTTTTGTTTTAATTTAAAAGACTGATAACTTGAAGATTATCATAGAATATATTTTGGTCATATTGGACTGTATTGATGTATCTCACAAGATGCTTCATATTCCAATCTCAGTTAAAAACTAAGTATTGTTGAACACTCTTGCATTATTTCATATTTATTGACATCATACTCTGTGTGTCGAAGCCTGATCTCTAGAATTTGTTGACTGAATTTTTGTCTTTGCTGCTTGGCCAGATGTAAACAAGATTGATTCATGCACAAGGAAGGGCAAAGTATCTTTTATAATGCTGTAATCCCTTGCTAACAATCATTTGGCTAGGACAGAGAATTTTGCATTTAAAAGTAGTTGAGATTTGCTTTTCTGAATAATTACTGTGATTGCCTGAGGCTCCTTTGTTGAAATATCAGAGAGGAGATGGTTTCAGCAGCTTGATGATAAACTGGACAACTTCTGGCATTTTAATTCTGTTCCCAATCAATACTGACAAAGACTGACCTTGTGCAGAACTGAAAGTACACATTTGTGATGGAATCACTTCACACGTTCATTAAGATCTTATGAACATTATATGTGAATCTCTCAAGCCTATTTTTGTCATTCCAGGATAAAGTTACATGAGCTGAATATAAATAAGAGGAAAGATGAGCTTTCTTGATTGTATTCCATGATTTGTATTACAGAAAACATTTTAGTTATCAGAAAATGCATATTGATATTTCACAATATAAAACCAAAATAATAAAAAACATTATGAGAAATAAATGCACATATAACAAAATGCAAAAGCAACATGTGTTTCATTTCAAAATTCAGAGAAGCTGATGGACTTGGGCCACTATGCTGTAATCTACGCAGCTTTTCAGAATGCCCACACTGTTCTAACTCTGCATTTTAAAAGGTGTACGCAACCTGACATACAAAATCAACCAAGCCCATAGCTCCTATTTTTGCCTAGCTCAAAGGGAATTTTGGCTATTGATATATTACCACCCCACCCTGGTAATATTGGTGATGTTGTGATACGTTAAGAAGCGCATAAACTCTGCTTCCAGTAACCGCCAGGTGCCATTGCCATCTAAATAGAGCTATAACTTAACACTGGTTGGGGCTTCCTAGAAATAGCAAGGTATTTCTTAGTGGGTATTCCTGAGGGGGAAAACACAGCATCATAAATAAATACACGGACTCCAACCCTGTGCTTACCCACTGTGCAGGGCAGGACAGAATGCTCTCATCATGGTGGAGCTCAGCTACTGTTTCGAGATGGTAACAGCCAGACCGGAGGGCTCCAGTGATTATTGAGAAGAGGAAAAGTGACTGTGATATATCAACCTATCACACCGATGCAATAGGGAAATCAGAAGGAATATGAAATGGTTGAATTCTATGGACCTTTAAAATCCTGCCTGTCTGGGCTGGCTCCAGCCTTACTTACCCATCGGGAGGTACGTGCAAACACTTGGTCTTGAACTACAGAGGAGCAATGGAACAGACCAGCAGGACACTGCTGCTTTTGTAGCCACTGAAAAGGCAAGGAGAAGGGCTTGAAATTTTCACTGACAAAACTGGATGAACCTTGCAGAGGGCACTGGAGCCAGGCATAACTCAGCTCTGGGCATTAACACTTAGTTTTAACCGCGTAATCAAGTTTAAGTGTTAGGAAAGAAGGAATTCTCACACATTAGACACAGGCTCAAAATTTCCTGGCATGTGAAGGTTCTTTAGTGCACTACCAATCTGGAGCTTGCTGTCTGGAAAACATGCTGCCTGTCGTGGCCTTTGGGCAAGCCTTTTGCTCCCCAGAATCTGAGCTTCTTTGTCTATGTAGACAGCAACCGGAGAGCTCAGAGCCCCAGCGGGGCTGTGTCGTACCCCCGTGCGGTGGAGGTTTCAAATGCTGGTGTGTGTGCAGAGAGACCCAAGCCTGCTGAAGGCCTTGCACTGCCTTCTTAAACCCCATTTCATGGGTCAGGGCAGCTCTAACATTCACTGCACTGAGAGGGACATCGGATATCCCAGTTCTCCAGCTCACTTGAAGTTTTTTAAACTCTTGAAAGAGCTGAAAATGCTTTTACTCAATGCAGTTCTTTGGGGTTCTGTGCTCAGTGTATGCTCAAGAGGAAACGGTGTTCACGTGCTTTCAACCTCTAGCACAATGGGGCTGAGCTTTTACTTACCCTCAGGAGCAACACAATGACATTTACAAAGCAGACCAAGAAAAGAAAAAAATACATGAGGAAAAACACTACAAAAGGTGAGGGAAGTTGACCGGCTCTGTAAAATGACTACTATTTTTGCACTGTTCATTGACTATTTGTATTTTCCTCTTTGCTGAATTTTTTGGACTAATGTACACCTAAGAGTTGGGCAGCACTGCCAGTCCCCTTCGAAGAGTATTTGTCTTGCCTCAAGAGGTCCTTGAAATCTCCTGAAAAACACTGTCCAAAACTCCCTCTAACCTTAACTTCAGTTTTACTGCATCAGTATGAGGCAACATTGTATTGTTGCACCTCCACGATGTTCTAAACTCCTAACAGGTATCCACTGACACTCAGCTGGACCTCTGTAATTACTTCTGTTCTATCCCAGACTATCATGGCCACACCAGCATTAACATGTTCCGTAAAAGCAAGGAAAGTATCTGGCATACAGGTCTGAAAATCACCACAAAGGCCTAACTTGTGCTTCAATTAATTTCCGAATTAACAGAATTTTGGAATGTATATATGCTAAATAATGATGGCCGTCAATGTCTTTGGAGAAACTTCCTGATGGGACAGAAGATATAAGTTATTATACAATTTCAAATGCTCTTGCAACTTACTTCATTTGATTCAGGTTCACTATGTATTTCAATTACCTTATTTTCTAGACTAATAAATGAGAACTAAAGATTAAATGAATAATTTGCAAAATTAAATTCAGTTCTAATTGCTTTCTATCAAGCATGGCACCTCTCATACAAAGGTAAAAATGACCCGATGACAAGAATAAAGTTATCTTTTGATGCTTTCTCATTCAATTAAACTTTAACTGTTTCAAGAATTAATTGCATTACAGGAAAAGTTAGCTTTTCACTTTCCAGTGCCCAGGTGTCAGCAATTTTTCTTATCTGGGTTATATTCATACATTTGACTATTATTTGATGCTCTTATCATGCTGAGAATGCATTTACTAGGAGAGGATAATAGAGAATTCATTACTTTAATGCTTCTCAAGTTGTTAAATGAAAAATCATAATAGTTATGACTTACTTCATGGCTACTGGTGACCTTTTATCCATACACTTAACCTTCAGCCATGTTCCAGACAGTTGGTCAACAAGAATTCTACATGTAAGATCACCAGGGACAGTGCCCTCTTATCTAGGGAGGGACCCATATCTACAGTGAGCATAATTCAGTGGGAGTGAAAGGTTCCTGAAGCATAAGTATTTGCCTATTATTTATTTTTAATTATCCATATCTTTTCCTTTTTTTTTTTCCACTAGAAGAACCCCAAGCGCAGAGTAAGGTTTGTGTATTCATGTCCAGTTTATGTTAACTTTCCATAGATAAATATATTAGTTATTTTATTGGCAGGGAAAGGAAGAAGCCCCAAAACCACAAGTGAATCAATCATTAGGAAGTAAATCATAGGAAGTAAAATTTGAATTCATAAGGGATGAAGATCACATCAGGAGTCCTGCTCATCCAGTTAAAGACCCATGTGACTAATCCAAATAAAATTACACAGCTCTCATATTCCTGAGCAAGCACTAGCTGCAAACAGCTTGCAAATGATCTAAAACCCAAGAACCATTGGTAAAGCAATTTGGCAAACAATTACAAATAATACCTATATTTAGAGAAGTTCAAGTGCTTTGGAAAATTTACAAAGAAGAAACAGGTTAAGTTCATCAGATAAATTGCTAGAGCTAAGAAAATAATCTATCACAATTAGTTCCACTAGAGCACCTCTCAGTCATTAGAAATGAAAAACTTTCTCATAAACATACGTCAAGTAGAAATCTAAATATTGTACTGATTAAAATGCACATTTTGCATTTTATGTCGTTGGAGATTCATTCTACTTATTTATTCACATGGTAAATCATTAGGAACATACATACAGCACTGAAGTGGAATGTGGTGAGTAATTACACACTGGTGCAGAAAGACACAGCCTGTTGTAAGGAGTGAGGGTGTGCTGTGAGCTCGGCTGCAGGAAGTCCGTCTGCCTGTTTCAAAGGTCTGACTCACACCTAGTACTGCTACGGAAGTGTGCACCTAGGGAGACGTACCTGGTGCGATTAAAGAAAGATCCATCGTGCTGATTGCAGTAAAGGAATAAAATATCAGCCCAGCACAGAACTGTGGCTTTTATTAGGGGGAAGTTGCTATTGATCTGTTAATTGCAGCTCACATCATTGTGGGTGATTGCTTTTCTTCCATCTCGTTGTAAACAAGGGAAGGACACAATTGCTTCTCTTGAGATGGATGAAATGAAACTGAGCTGTTAAGATGGATTTCTGATTAGGATTCTTTTCCTTTTTTCTTTTTTTTTTGCAAGCCAAGTGTGAATTTCTACTCTAATGCTAAGCAGATTCTTCTCTTATATCACATTAAAATTGAGCTACCTGGGGACACGCAGTGTCAGATTTTGCAGTCCTTTGGAAATCATTCAATATGGTGGAGATCTGAGCACGTATGTTAAAATGAGTTCTCACTCTGCATTTGTCCTTACTGGTCTTCACTGTCCGTAGAAATTTTCTTCAAAAGCAAAATGGGAAGGAGGCAGCACAAGAGCCAAACAGGAGCTATCCAGAGGGGATTTAGAGAGAAGTGGAAAAAAATAATGGAAAATAGGAGCTAAACTAAACTTTTGAAAGACCATGATCAGCTCAGTGGAGCTTCACCTCTGCCCCTCAAGAAATGAAAGGATTCAAGATAACCCAGTACCAGGTATTAGGTCCCAGTTGAAACCGGACGTCTGGAATATGTTTTTTTTTCCCTAGGAAAAACACTTTTTTTCCTGGACAACCAGAGCCATTTCATTCAAACCAAAACAAAATACATAATTTCACTTTTGTTTTCCTTAGCCCTTTCCCATTGTTTATTACTTGTCCAAAGATAAATAAATAAACGTCAGCCCCAGAACCTCAAACCACTCAGAGAAACTGAAAGAAGGGGAGGAGGGAGAGAGTGGCACGTTACTTCTGGTATATGTAAAATTCCCTTTTCTTTGGAGTGAGTGCAGTGCTGGGCCTCTCAAACAGCTCCAGAGAAAATATTTTTCTGTCCCTTTTTCCCAGAGCATTGTTCTTGGTACCACTGAATCCTTAAGAGACAATGGCTAAATTTTCCCTCCTGTCAGGCTCTGAGCTACCAATGTGCACTCATCTCAAAATCCACGCCCATTGCCATAAACAGCAGATACATAGTCATGTATCAAGGGTCCTCAATGAGAAACATCAGCTACTAAATTAGTAAGACATTTGAATGATTGAAATGGGTAGTTTTTTTCTCTCCATCATAGCGTAGGAGCCAGGATTTTGACCTCAGCACATGTTCAAGACAGGCAAGCAGAGATCCCCACAACCCCCCACCGATTTTGGAGGGCGACACGCACCAAATGTACCAGAATCAAACCCCATGGGACTGACTGTTGGTAATGCTGCCAAAATTATGAGGCTTCATTGAATCATGACTGCTTACCAGAAATGGGAAGTAAAGTTTTGGCCATAAAGGAGTGAAGTTTGGAACTAAAGTTATTAGTGCTTACTCTTCCCATCAGCATTTTATTTTTTGCTGTTGCTACATTGAAATAGGTATGGCCAGCGCTCCGGGAAACCCATATGTCAGGCCATATCCTCCAGGCCTTCAGGCTAATCCTGACAGCTGCTGAGTCTTATGTTAGACAAGTCTGTCATTTCACGCACCCAATATATTTACAATATTTTTTCCCCAAAGGTGACCTACAAGAAAAAAGGGAAAAATGGGTTTGTGCCCATTTTCCTGTTCATCCTAAGATAAGAGAACCCATGGGATCTGCACTGTATTTATTGCTCTTAGTTTCTTCTCAGACTGGGAAGGAAGGTTTTCTATACCTGTAGCAGGATTCTGCAGAGACAAGATGAAATATCAGAGGAATGTCGGAAGTACAAATAGGTTCAAGGATTTGTTATTTCACAAAATGCAAATGACTGTGAATTAAGACTTTGAGGAATAATTCGTCACTGAAACAACAGTAGACTGTGGCAAAATCATCACATCCCATATGCAGCATCTCATTTAAAAAAGAAAATTCCTGCCTTACCAAGATTTCTAAATACAGCACAAATAACCAATGAAATAATTACCGTTTATAAAACCATAACAGTATAGTCAAAACTGGTATTTTTTTTAGAAGGAAGTTGAAACATTTTCTAACATAAAACGGAAAACTACTAAGGATTGAGAAAAAGACTAAGAGTAAATGGAAAATAAATTTTCTAGACTATTTTATTCTTCAGAAGGTCATTGTTCCTGATTAAGGGCTATTTCAATGAAAGGAAACCCCTAAGTTTCTGGAGGGTTAGTTTGCATTTCTATGGTACCCAGAAATCCAGAGCAATGTGCAATTCTACATCATAGCTAACAGCAATCACATGAGCTCTAGAACCTGGCACACTCAGCAGACACATGCCTGTCCCACTTTTTCCTCAAACTCTGAATAATGTCCCTTCTACCCTCCACGGTCTAGTACTGCTTTCTGAAAAATTTGCCTCAGGTTTGGCCACATGGCAGAGGTCAAAGAACAGCAACGTTTCCTTGTGAGAGACTACAGATAGGTTATTTGAATGTATCTATATGTTACCTTGTACATGCTGGGTTTATGAAATTCTGTGGCAAAAAAAAAAGTAAAATTGATCTGAGCTATGATATGACCTAAGAAATTTATTAATGCCAGAGGATGCAATTTCATTAAGCCTAAATATTCCACACCTGAGCATTTTCATGGAGGATGACACAGAAAATATCATATATCACTGAATGAGTTCTATGAATATATTACTTTTTAAGGAGACACTTAATTACAATAATGCATCTGCTGCACCTGTGAATGCTACAACAGATTCTCTAGCAGGGTATCCACCTCAGGAGAATCCAAGACAGCTCTTTCGTACTTCAATGAATCGTAACAAATGCAGCTTCTGCCACAGCAGCATGAAACACGCAGGATTGCCTCCCGTCAGCTGATTTAGATGAATAGAGAAATAAGGGGACATAATAGAGCATAAGTGTAAATGCTCATTGCAAGTGGAACTCAGAATGTATTTGAGGAGATATAAGTACTAACCGTTCCTGAGAGGGACTAAGTGGCAAGGGCTGGACCAGCCAAGCTAGAGCCATCGTTGGTGGTGGAAGAAATGCCACTTGGATGCTGACGGCAGAGAAACAGGCAGAAATTTGGACTGCAGTGGTGTGGGCGCACTAGGACATGAGAGGAGTTGTGGGTCCTCCTGCAGCACTGAAGGAAAACACAGGGAATGCCAGTGCCAAAGGACATGAAGGGCATTAAGTGCAGAAAGGTACCCGAATGAATAGGCTGGGCCTATCTGACACCTGGCTCAGAGCACCAGCCCTGCAGCCATTGCCTTCATTTCCCGAGCGCTGCTGGAGCTTTGTGACTGCTCTTCAGGCGCATCACTTGCAGCCAGTGACAAAAGGCCACCTTCTCCCCCCATTTCCCAGCACAGCCTGGGTTGCATTCAGATTATGGACACAAGGCTGATCCCGGTCCCCAGTCGCTGCTTTGCACAGCCACAGCTCAGTAATCCCCGCAGTGGAGCAATTAGAAGGGACAGCAACTCCACCATTTTAGCAAGAGGAAACATAATTTGAATACTGTAACTGAGAAATGGCAGGCATGTAGCTGGTTTATAAGCATTTTTAAATGATTTTCTGACTGAGTTTCTTGCTCTCAGGATAACATTCTGTTCTCAGTTTGGACTAAAGAGATTTCACAGGCTGTGAATGGTAGGACAAAGTGTCATTTGTTTTCTCTACAGACACAACTGCTTCCTACTCAGCCTTTGCCTCAGAGGTATAACTGTGGAAAGAGAGAACTTCAGCATTTCTGCAGTTGCAGATTGACAATGTTAAAACATAGTCTTGGCCCTTTCAAATGCAATCTGTCTAATGAGAGCAAGGTCTTTCTTCCCCTCATAAAAATTCAATATATTTTGTCGTATAAGAGAATAGAAACACAAAAATGTGCAGGACTTAATTCAGGGTGAGTGGACATGACAGAAGAAAATAGTAAGATAAATGTGGAGCCCCTATCTACCTTTTACTAAAACAAGAATAAGGAAATAAACAAGTGAAGTTGAAGTGCAATAAGGTTTAAAGCTAATAAATACTTTTTTTTCCACATCACTTATAATTAACCTGTCAATTCAATACCTCAATAGGTCACTGAGACCAAGCACTCACAAAAAGATTAGACAAATGTGGTCCAGTTCTGTTCTCCATCTCAGGTGAACTTAGGCACTGAGAGAGACACAGTGGTAACGTGCTGCCGTCTGATTTAGAGATGCAGGCTCCAAAGCAAGCTAGAAATGTACTTGAACAGGTAAAAGTTAAATCAATAGTGCACTGTCTCTCTGTTTGCTGCCACACACTGCTTCAGGCCAGGAAAATCTTCTCCTACAGCAAATCATCCAGTGAGTACGTGATAGAACGCCTTGTAAAGTGTCCTACCAGCACCGACATGTCTCTGAAGATCTGGATTCTATGCCCAGCGCAAATTCTTGGCTGCTGGGTGATGTCCCAAATGACACTTCTACAACCTGTCCTGTGTTTTTCCCATCTCTAATGAGAGGTAAAAAAAATACTGATCTCTGCAACAAGGTGCCCTGAGATTTACTTGTGAAATGTGGTAGATGTTATTGTTATATCTTCCCACACAGGATATGGTACTGACCACTTTCAGAAATGATACATGACTGAAAATAACTCACCTCCCTGAGTATGGCAATTCCTATAGACATTTGAAAATCAAGTGTTTTAACTTGCAAGCCATCATCTTTGTAAGTCATAGGGTTTGTACTTTTGTGTGCTCTTTCAATTTCCTTTTCATCCACTGAAGACTCAAAAAAATTCAGTTCCAAATTACCTCCCAAAATTCAAGTATCTCCCAAAATTCGTAGTCAAGGGTTCAGGATTCAGTTTCAAACTATCACATAACAGATATAGCTACTAATTCCTCACAGAATTACACAGAACATTAAGAAAACCCCTGCACAATGGATTTGAGGGGCCAAAAATCTCATTCCACTTGAATATTACCCAAATAATTAGTTGTAGCAACATGCCAAGTCTTTTTAATGGCATGTAGAAATAACTTATGCCCTTGAAATGTGTCTCAAGCAGAATTTAAATAGATCAATTATTTCAATGATTCATCTCTGAGATTTTTTTTTTCTGTAAGGCTAAACACATTTCTGTGTTATGACACCAGATGATTAAAGAAGGTCTTCTGAACTAGTCAAAATTAGGCTAAGTAGAAAAAATACTAGAGAATTACTTTTTATAATTTGTCTTGGATTTCTCTGTTCTTTGTTAAATATTTCCTGAAACTCAACTCTGAGAACGAAGGAAACAACACACTGATAAACTTAACATGAGCAATAGCTATCTATGTTTCCTTCAGGAATTTAACATCCTTTTAAGGGGAAATGCAGTTCTTCAAAGGTAAGAAAGACTTGCCTCAAACAGGGGCATGGGCAGCCTGCGAAGTGAAAAGGGACAGATGGCAGTAGGACTAGCTGCTTGGGTTTACAAGGACAAAACTGAATGCCTCTCCCCTTGACCATTTATTTTCTCCATATTTTTCAATTTACTTTCTCTTTTCCCAGTAACCAATTCCGCAAGTAATACATAAAGCCTCAATGAACTGAAACAACGTTCAAGTTTTGTCATGTTGTTTTATGCCATAGAAATGTATTTTATCTGTCTTTCAAGGTCCATGAGTTTAATGGAACTTGTCTCAGATCACCATTTCTTTAATTTTTCCACATAAAGTCGGCTGTGCTACATTACAATTTTCACAGCCAGCAGCCTTCACAGCAAATAATGTTTTGACTGAGAACACCAGGATGTAGGACAGGACAGAACATCGGTGGGGAAAAGCCTCTCGTGTACCCGCCTGGCCAGCGACGGTGAAGAACTGTTCTCAGCAAGAGTGAATGTGGTGGATGCACAGGTCACTTCCTTCACCTCACCATGAAACAATATACCTGGATATACTACATGGAGTGTAAAATTCTGCATTCATCTTGCTTCAATTTCAACACGTTATTAAAAACCCATCTCCTTACCTACCAGCCTCAGCACCTTCCCTAGACTTTCCCATCTTTAGAGCATGTTTAGAAAAAATGTAACAAGGCCTCAACTCCTCATTGATGCTAAGACAGGCAGTAGTGAGAGAGGACAAATAATCTCTGCTCAAAGACTTCACATTCCACAGTAATAAATTGGACACTACCTACTGATGATGCAGCACAAAACCCACTGTTACACTGAATCTTGCAGTCTCAAGACACACAAATAGCATTGAGGCTAATCTAAATCAAATGAAATTATTTCATCCTACTTACTGGGCCAGTCTACCAGCCACAGGAAAAGTTTAGCACGGGGGACAGCTTTTGGCTTCTATATTGGAATTCTTTTACAGTAGATTAGGAAGATAAAGTATCAATTGTTTTTGTAGTTTAGTCATTAAGAACAGCTTTACTATTATAGAGAACCACCCAAAAGCCTCTACAGGTTGATAATATCACAGATTCATAGAATGGCCTAGGCTGGAAGGGACCTTAGAGATCATTTAATCCAACCTCCCTGTCATGGGCCGGGACGCCTCTCAGCTAGGTCAGGCAACACATGGGGATCGAATCCATGACCTTGGTGTTATCAGCACCGTGCTCCAACCAACTGAGCTAACCAGCCCCTATCTCATTACTTGTATCACACAGAGAAGCAGAACTGAGCTAAACAGCAAAAACATGTGACTAAGCGATATAAAACAAAATGTGTCCAATATTAAAAGTAAGCAAAACTATATCCAGATAAACAGTGGCCTTGATTTTTAAATACAGCATAGCACATCTGAAACTTGATTGCAGATGGCAACACATACTGAAAGGATATGAGATTTACAAAATCAAACATTACATTCAAATACACTTTTCCATGGTTTAAAAGGAAGAGAAAATTTACTTCTATCAGATATGATTTGGTTTTATGATAAATACAGCTAATGCCCTGAAGATAAAGGAAAGCATTAGCACATGGCATAGAAATATGCTCAGCATAGAAAGCTTACCACAGAAAAAAAAGAGAAGAGCTGTAAAATTTCTCTACATATAGAATAATTCAAAGCAGGTTCAAGACAAAAATAGGATGCAATTAAGCATCTGAAATAAAATAATACAAAGAAATGATACACAGGTATGAAAAATTAACATATTACAGCTTCACAATGTCATACAGACACTACTGATGTATCTTAATGCCTTCCACCTTTTCTGTGCTCTTATTTCAACTAAGACAAAAGTGACTATTCTGTGTCTACTGGACTTTCTGTATGGTTGAACAGGTGAAATATCTCATTGTTCTCTCTTAAGTGCTTTTAGATTTGCATGGTGTGAAACACTGCGATATTATTGTTATTCCAGGGGACAAAGAGATGTCACTGAAATGAATCTGAGTTACAGCCTCAGTAATGTCTGAGCTATTTTCCACCATTGATGTTCACTTTAAGGCAAGTGCATTAACAATGACCATTAAAAGCTCATTAAAACAGATATGAAAAGAGGAAGCTCTAGTATTCTCTAAGCTAGGCCACAGATCCTATAGCAAGTCTACTGGACATGGAGTTTCCAACTATTATGCTCATGTGTTTGTGTGGGAAGAGAGGTTTGCTAGGCAGAGATTTGTGCTGAGTATCCCCTTCGTGTCAGAGTATATTTCAATTTACTTAGGTGTTCAACAACAGCAGAACACTTTCTTTCCTGCCTACATGGTAGATCTTATACTGCAACGCCTTTCACGGGAATTTCTGTTTGTTTCGTATTCTGTCTCCATTAAATAATAAACTTGCCTGGGAAGAGGATGCAGTGACTTGTGAATTGACTGTTCTTACGCTGCAGTTTGTAAATACTGCTGATGCCTGTGCCAGACACCAGAATCCTGCTTTGCAAAGGGGCACAGGTCGGAAGGAAGTTTAGGGGATTAAGTAATAATTTGCCCTGTATGGGCTAAATAACCACGCCAAAAACAGTGTAAGATTACTTAAACATAATTCATTCTCCCAGTAGAGCTGTCATTTCATAAGGTAGCTGCTTTGTTTCCACAATCTTTCTAGCAGATAGAAAGGGAGCCAGGAAAGAAGGGTGCCGGGATATCATCTCGCCATGCAGAAAATCTGGCTGTAGTTTTTAGCTTTTGACTACATAAAAATCTATTTAAAGAGTTTCACAATTGAGATTTAAAAGAACAAACTGAATTTTTCTACTCTATTCTATTCTGCCCTGAATTTTATCTCTGTGTTTCCCTTTTAAGTGATTAGTTACTGCCACACAAAGCAGGTAGGCTGAAATCCTTTTTCATCCTTGCTTTGCATCTCCCCACAAGGCTTACTTCCACAATGATTGAAGACAAGAGTTCAGAAACAACAGATGCTGGCAGCCTGCCAGTCACATGCACCCACACAGATGCAAAGTTAAAAATATATCAATTCATGCCTCATACAAGTGGGTACATAGGATAGAGAGGGCTGATAGAACAGATTGAGAGGGAGAAGTGTATATTCGCAAAGGGCAGTACACATGTATCTGTCAAGCAAAAGGCCATAAGAAAAGAACACGAGCTTCTGGTACTGCTGTGCTATGGATAGTATGCCTTAGTCAAAATCTTTATTTGCTGGAGTTATTTGTGCTTAGAACTTTGTACCTGGGCTGAGTTTCTCATCCTGCCTTCCTTCTCTCTCTACGAAAGTCACAGGACTCACTACCAAGGAATAGTCTAGACATACAGTTAAGCTATGACATAAAAGGTGCTGGTAGGAGACTCTTTGGTTTCAACTGATCTTATAAGGTTAGATTTGACTAAGGGATCAGTGTGACAGACCTGTGATCACCTGTGTCTCTGCTGGGCTTAAATGAGTTGATTTTTTTGCCTCTTCTTTCACTGTGGCTGAGCTGGACCTTGAAGGTGGCACAATCCTCCTACAGAATTCAAGCTTCTCCTTCAGATTCCCCCATTTGAGCAAATCAGTGCTTTTCAGTACTAAATAGGAAAAAGTTCTGAAATGAGCATTTGTATGAAAGGTGCTACTTCCCAAGGACAAGTGACGGCTCAGGCTCAGTTAATACCATACAGCCAGGAGCAGATGCCCCTTGCTCTCTCAAGCCTCACATTTTTCTGGGTCTTGTTCCAAGTCTCTTAATTTTGAGAAATTTTTATTCAAAACAACAGGAGCTGCCCTTTCCACCAATTTAAGTCAAGATTTTTATCTATTCTAATGGCAGTACTTTCAATTGTTCACTGATCTCATTATCAAAGACAGGCTATGGAAATTAGTTGCATAATTAGTTATGTCAAACCAGTGGTGCTTTCCTGAATGTACTTTACTAAACAGAAGTGAATCTTCTCCAAAAAAGTTGT
Organism: Apaloderma vittatum; assembly: GCF_000703405.1. Classification (NCBI taxonomy): domain Eukaryota; kingdom Metazoa; phylum Chordata; class Aves; order Trogoniformes; family Trogonidae; genus Apaloderma; species Apaloderma vittatum. Next base: position 22,916 of record NW_009722239.1, on the reverse strand, counting down.
TAGGATTTGTTTAGCTGGGAGCTTCTCCCCAGACACCAGGTCAGCAAAGTTAACAGAGCACAAGGTGAGCACTCCCCCATGGTAGCGACCGTACAAACAGCCTCAGAAAGTATGGGTTTAATTTCATGTTGTCTTAGGACCTGTTTTTGTAATAATAATGTTGAGCCTCAGAAAACGAGTGAGGCTTTGAGGCAAGCAACTCCAAGGACTGGACAGGGCTAAGGTTAGCAGAAGGACCTGTTTATAATGCTAAAGAACTAGACTCTGATTTCTAGGATGGAGGGGGTAAACTACAAAATGATGAAGCTTCTCCACAAATGTGATTTCTATTAACATTAAAGCCATCGTGGGCATATACTGAAGGGAGAAGCAGTCTCTAGAGTTTGCTATTTTAACAATCAGTCATATAGTGCAATTGCTGGATGAAAATAAACGATATAGCAATAGTGACTCTAAAGGTAGATAGAGGACAGGAGAAGGAAAATATTAAATAAGAACAGTCACTATGGAAACTGTTGAATTTTTAGTATTTTAATACCTGTATGACTCAGAGGAGTGGCAATAAGATGTGGAGCCTTTTGCATTTGGGGGAGATACCAGTTCAAATTTTTCCCAAACTAGGGGCAATTCAAAGATAGTACTAATAACAGTTTATGTAAAATGTTTCAGTTTATTTTCAAGAGTTAGCACCTAGCTAGGAAATATCTCTACCGTGAAAACACTCCAGTTAGAGGGGCCAGCAGAAGGCCTAAAAAGCTGACTGAGGAGGCAGAGGTTTCTTGCTGCTTTTACAACAAAAAGGTCGGGACTTTAGGAAGTTTGTTTTTCTGCTCCTGCTGCTAATGCAGTGCCTGTGAGTATCACGATTTTGTTCTCCAGGACTTGCAACTAGGCTTCATGGCCATCAAATTAAAAATTAAAGAAAAGCATACATTATGTTTGTAAAATGGAGAAAGGATAAAGTTGATGAAACAAGATCTGAAACTAAATCCAACATATTCCTAAATTTGAGAATTTTTCTAGATTAGATTGTTCAAGTTGCAGTTCCCACCTATCTGTCCTAACGGCAGGTTCACATCCAGTATTTTTCAGGTAACTTAAATATATTGGTGTCTCTGTAAAAGACCGATACATTGTCATAGGAATGATTGAAACACATCTTCATTCACTGTTAGGATAATTTTGTTAAAGAACTAAACTACGTAAGATTTATTTAGTTTTTAATACTAGAGATACACAATGAAGGGTTACTTGAACAATTATCTAGAAAACTGTCTCTGATTTACTCTCACACAGAAGTGAAATTCTCTCTAATTTCTTTTAAGGTGCCCTACTTGCTTGTGCAGAGAATGAGAGGAAATCTAACACTCCTTCCTCCATCTCTTCCCTTTAATGCCTACACAGTAGACACAATGCAAATCTGGACTGCCGCCTTGGTAGTCTCGCTACCAACTGCTACTGGATCCTGGAGAACGTAAAGCAGATGGAGCACATTACCAACAACTTGTTTTGCCAGCTAGTCAATCAGCTGAAAACATCCATGGTCTAGCCAGATTTTTCAGAATGTTGCACAGGACAGCATTAGATTTTATTAGTAGACATAGCACAGGTGAGAAAAGCAGAGATAACCTCACCAGGTTCCTCTTCTGCACAAGTGACATTCGTGGAAAGGGATTCCACATGCTTTAAAAAAAAAGTGATTGCTAAAAATGAGCAGAAAACCAGTTCAACTTCACTCATCTAACTTACCATTTAATGAAGTGTTCTTAATAAAGACGTGAGAAATTTCAGGGCAATACAAGGGCTATTATGATGACTGAAACCAATTCAAACAAAATGATGAAAAGTAGGAAAGTAGAAGCTGTGTGAGTCAGTGTGATAACTCCAACCTGATCAATAACTTTCTGAGAACTTTATTACAAACCAAAGCTTCATGGGGAGACCCAGATCCACTGAAGCAGAAGCTGTGAATGTCAGACAGCCCATATATCCAAGTTATACACAGGCTACCAAAGCAAGACCCACAAAAAGAGCTGTGCCTCCTCAGCGATTCACAACTAAAAGTCACAGCACTAGGAAGAAATGTCTAAGTTTTCACTCACTTATGGGTCTGTGAAAGGTGTTGCATTAACAAAAGTTAAGACTTAGTTTATAAAAAGAAACTCAGCAGGAAAACTTGTTGGAAGTCTGTTCCCCAGTGAACCATCGGGAGAAACACATTAACCGTCATGCAGCATTGGCTTCAAAGGCAAAAGACAGTTCCGGCATCAAATTCACTTGTGATTATGATCTACTACAGATAATTTGGGTTCTTGTCTAGTCTTGGTCATAAATATTTATTTTCAATAGATGGGAAATAGAATCACATTTCATATAATGATACTGCTGGATCTGGTACTCAGAAGCTCTACCAGTTGTTGCAACTGTCCTCAATTTTACAAGACACACAGCAGTACTTGGAAACAATGGGAACACAGCTTCACAGCCTGGTGCTTTGATTAAATAGCAATCATATTATTTTGTTGTTTTGTTCACCATGCATCATACACATCTGTTACTTCAGAGAAAATTTATGTCTACACAAAAGCTGGAATAGGACTTGAAGGAGAAAGGGGGTACGGGTGCAAGTTTTCTAATCTCGTCGTATTTTAATTTCTGGAAAGACAAAATTCCCTTTTCAGTTAAATAAATTTTGTTTAAAAGGACATGCACAAACACAAAACCCAAACAGTATTTCAGCTTCTTAAAACACAGAAAACGAACCGAAATCAGAATAATTCTGGTATTTTAAAATCTTGCTTGTAATTAAAAAAAGATCAATCAGCAGCAAAGTGAATGGAAAGAAAAATTAGCATCTTCAAACTGTTCATTAGCCCAGACTAGTACCAAATATTTTTGTGCTTTCTCTATTGGCCTCCATTTTCTTGTAGGCTCAGAGCAAGTTTTACAAATGTGTTGTGATCACCAAAATGTATTATTTTTTGTAAAACCCTGACATGACTCAGATGGCAGGTTTCTTTCTTGAGGGTCTTCTAATCGGCTCTCCAGGTCCTTATTTATGCTCTCCCTTAGATATATGTGCCTCTTAGCAAAAAGCAAAATTTCCTATCATGTCCTGTCTGGGTCACAAAAAATTAAATTCATTCCTTATCACAAACCATGCGTTAACTTAGGCATTTAAAATGTTTATGAAAAAGTGCTGTGAATTCCTTCCTTTTGTGCATCAGTCAGACTCCAAACCCACTGCATTTCTGTGGGTGTACAAGCAATTTAAATTTCAGCAATTTTCTGTTAGTCAGTATTGCCTTTTACTTCTAAGTAGCAGGGAACTCAACTAAAAATTACGATGGGCAAACTTCAGAGGCTTCGGAGCTCGAGTTTGGTTTGGGTGTTGATTCATACGCTGTTAAACATTGCTGCAGAAGTAATGGCCTCCATTGCATCAGACTATTTTTTCCTAAGATTTTGATAACTGCAGAGACATAAGACCTGTTGCAGTGTCCCTGCCCTTGTACACCAGTCTATAGAAGGTGTGCAGAAGTCACAGGTGGTTTCCCTGCTGCATTCCTGAAGTCCAGCCAGCCTCAGGCTAGCATGGAGGATCAGCAGAATGTTACAGAAAACTCACGCCGATTCCAGGTTTTGATACACACTTCTCTAAATGAGTCTGGAGTGATTGAGGATTTTCTCTTCGCTCCCCCTGTTCGATTCGCTTGGCTATAGCACTGACACATGAAAATGGGGGTTTTTTAAATTAGAGAGTGACTCCCACATTACATGATTAAGAATGCTACAGCCCAGCAGGAGATCATCATCATTCCCAGCTTTCAGTGAGGAATAAACATTGTAATCAGGAAATTTACATCACAGTAAAATCTTAAAAGAACTGAAATAAGCTCCAGCTTTGTGGTGGTGTGTGTATGAACATCTTATCAATTGCCCCTTTCAACAAGCTGAAACTGAGCCAGGCACTTACAGCCAGTCACTAACGAAATATAATAAAGCAGTCATATAAAATACTGGGTAATGAAATTAAGTATCAAATTAAAATCAGAAGAAGGCTATAGCATAAAATTAATGACTTTTGTGATGTCTCTGGTGAAGCACAGCTGTTTGTCAGATGTTATCTGAGGTGGTCATTTTAAACCAGGTCCACCACTTAAAATTAGCCCTTTGTAAAAGGATTTCCTTTCTCTTGTAGCTTAATTTTCAGCTTATTACAATATCAGATCACCAGTTACAGTTCCCCAGATATGATTTCTGGAAAGGAGGGTACTCCACATAGTGCTATTACATAATTTTTTGCAAAGAAGGAAGGTCTGGAGCCACTGCATACTGTATTCCAATACGGAATTAGTTAGATATATTGGTTTTGTTCAAACGATGGAAATTAAAATAAATGAGCTGACTGACAGAGAAGATGAGCATGAGAGCAAGCTTGCCTACCAGAAATACCATTAAGGTTACTCTTAACTGTCACAAATGAAGAGACGCTGAAACAGCCCACATAAATCCCCTCCAGCTGAACAAATCACGAATGCATGTAGGAGAATTAAAAGCTTTTCACTTCCCTTTCTTTCAGGACATGCTACAGCACTGTTGTTAAAGAACTTCAAGGGGCAGGAAAATCTCCAGCCTTCTCTGAGTTTAGAGAAGGAAGATTATACAAAAAATTGTCAGTGAATTCACAGGTTCCCAGGCTGTGCACAACGTATAGTACACAAGGGCTCCTTCCAGCCCAGATAGCTTGGTATGCCTCAGCTTTCTGAAGATTTTTAATTTTGTTTACAAATTACCAAGGAGGATTCTCTGAATCAAAAGCCCAAACAGAGGAATTGTGAAATAGCTCTGCTCTCTTAAAATGCTTTAGTGGAAGCTTTTTAGATGTTTCACACAGTCATATGCACAAACATCCTTATTTAGGAAAAACGTGGTGGAACAAACTATGGGGATAGAATTATGATCCTGAAGAAATCAGCTGTAAAGAGAGATAAGCACGAGGAGCAAGACACCTTTGGGTGATTGACAGTCACTTTTAACAACCTGAATCTTCACACAAGCACCTGAGCTAAATGCTTCTCTCTCATGATGTTTCAAAGGGGTGACCTGTTGTAACCAGACTAACGACCAGAACTGGAGAAAAAAGAAGATAAAACTATCTTTTAGAGAAGTGCCCTTTATTGGCATATTGTTAGTATATTATGAGCTAAAGACTGAAAACATGCAAAAGGTCTGAATGTAGTCCTAGCTGAAACGGAAATCTGAGTACACCAAGAGAGTAGCCCAAAGCTTCCCATCATTCGGCGTATTTACCAAACTGACTTTCTGTGAGTTCCTCTAGTTTTCCTGTGGAAAGCATTTCATGGAGAAAACTTACTGGTTTACACTTTGTGTCAGGTTTATTATGACTGGACTGTCAGGGTTAGATTCAGACTTAACAAAAATGTCAACTGAAATCACCACAAGGCAGGAGCCCTTACGCTAGTACTGCATTGTCTTCTGGTTAAACAAGGATGTAGAGGAGACTGTAACACGCCGGAATTTCATTCAGTAACAGCAATTCTCAAGTGACCAAACTCTTTTATGCTTGACATAAGAGATGGGCTAGGTGGTTGCTTTGATTATTCCCTTTAGCAAGGCAATGGCAAGTGGTCTTCTGGCAGCTTCCCACAGCAGCTTTATAATCTGTTATAGTTGCTTTCTTCATCTTCCTGTTCTACCCTATGCCATAATTAGTTTCTCATTTCTAAATTCACTATTAATTTTAATTATGCTCATCCACACTCATTACTTTAGCTAATCTATCTTCACTTTTAAACACACACACATACACCAAGCTTCATTCTGATGTAGCGTTGGCATGGAAAGTTTTCTGCAGAGAGGCAGAAAGACTCATATATGTAATGAAATAAAAGGGCTTCTAACTGCAGCTGGTTGGGGATATTTTAATTAAGCTTTTCCTATCAGAAAAACCCAATTAGTTGGGATTGAAAGTTTTCAGAGACCTATATCCTGTTTAATAAAATTTTAATCTGAAGCTTTCTCTGGTGAAAAGTAGAGAATAATCACTAGTTAACAAAATCAAACTTAGAGATCAAATCTCATCTACAGCAGAGGAGGTACTGAACAAGCTGCATTTGATTATAAGAACAGCTCTGAACCCACAAATGCCACCCTCACAAGTCCCTCACTGTAAAGCTCCGCAAGTGAACTCATTTTCATTAGATATTTTGGATTTCATTCAGCACTAGGGCACAGATTTCAAATCTCTGATTTTTTTCACGTAGCTCAAGTTTTGTTCTGTGTTATCCCTCTATTTCCTCCCATAGTTACACTTTTATGGAGGAACAAATGAAAAAGTAGATTAAATGCATTGTTATTATTATTTTTATTTTTTTCTGAGATCTGCTCACAGAATTTAAGCAATGCTTCAGTGTTTGAAGAGGCCATAAAGTTTAGCAAGGAAGTTCTAACCTTGACTGTGTCCTGCATACAAGAACAAGTATTCCTGTTTAACTAACAATGCGATCAATACCAATTAACCACTTCACAAGCTGCTGAATCAGAGAATATTGCCCATGGATTGCATCAGTCCATTGTTTACTCTTCTATTTTGCTACTTCACCTTCTCCCCCAAGCTACAAAAATTATTTTATGCTTGTGCCATTCCTGTTGGACTTTTCTATTTAGAATATTCTGATGAGAAACAAGAAGATGCCAAGGTGGACCATATTCACAGAATATTATCATCCAATATCCTAACAGTTGCTGGTACCAGATGTTTCAGAAGACCATAAAAGACCCTACAGGAAGCAGATGTGTGACAATCTGCTCTGCCTAGCTCACATGCAGAACTATATCCAGTCCACAGAATTCATCTATATTCAGAGCTTGAAAAAAATAAGGCATATTTGCAGTATCAGCGCTTATTTGTATGTAGCCTCACCAGTCATACTCGGTCTTCCAATTTTTCCAGTGTCTATTCCAGGAAGACACTTTACATACAAATATCTTTTCAGAAGAATACGCAAGTACCAAAACAGGTTTAAGAAGATTTTAAGTGTTCTGTTTAGGTATCTACATACCTTTAGCAATCATAAGAGGTTACCCAGAAGGAACGTTACCATGTTATTTAGTAAAACAAGGTAGAGGCAAATTGGTATGATTGTTTTCTTTATTATAGGGAAGTAATGCCTGTAATTGTGGACTAACAGGTCATCTTCAGGTCTCGCTCTCCTGGATGAATCAGTGAAGCTGCAATAAATAGACATTTTCATAACTGTTACTGTTTTCAGTGATTCCATGTTTCACTTTCAATGGCCTCCACTTACTGTGGACGTAAAATAATTCTTTAGGAACTATTACAGTTAGAATACAACATCACCTATTCTCTTTGGGGAGAGAGGAGATATGTGGATTGCATCTGAATACCCTGAGGACTGTAGGACTCACGTATTCATGTATTCAATTTTATGAACATCTCCAGAGGACAATAAGACAGAACAGAATTTACTAATTTTTACAGTCTATTCTAAGTCTTCTATATTTTCAAGTTCATCACAAGGCTTTTTTTTTCTTTTTTCTTTTTTCCCTAACATTATTTGGAACAGACCCAAGGCTGCTGGAATGTGAGTTCCAGCACAGACATTTGGTTGAGAGATGATTTAGATATGCTTTGATGATATAGAAAATGTCCTTGTACTTGTGCATCTTTGAATTATATTACAGATGTTGGTAAAATAGTATCCCTAAGCTTTAAAATGATTACCCACTTACACAGACTCACAAACATAGAAAAAGAAAAAAATGTGGAAGTCAGCCTTTTCTGGCTCCCAAGTCCACCCCTCTGCTACTGATTTACATTTATGTGCAGAGACCCTCAGAACTGGCCAAGGAGGGAGGAGTGAGCAGAGGGTGCTTTCTGAACACTGGGAGAAATATCAGCATTTCAACCTTAGAGCATATTCTGTTGTCATGACAACATCATGTAAAATGTTTTCTTAAAGGAAAAGATTGCAATGTAAATGGAAAAGAAAAACTCAGTTAACAGACCAAATTCAGATTATATGTTTTATGAGGTTGTGACATGGATTAAAACACAAAATCTATTACAACAGACATATTTTAAAAAAAATCCAATATAGAACAAATGCTTCACAGAAATGACATTCTATAAAAATCTCATTTATCTTTAGAAATGAAGTTTAGAAATTACACTTAAAGAAACCCCAAACCAAAACAAACATTTCAAATTAATTTCATATATTTTCTACCAGATATTCAGAAAACATAGTTTGATGTCTCATTTTCTATGTAAACTACTGATTTAAAGTAGCTTGATATCTTGGTCAACAGCAAGGATCTGTTAAGTGCTGTAGAAACACTTAACATGCCCCTGGCCTCCAACCCTGTAATTGCAGTGGTCAAAGGGTAAAGAAGGAGAATATCATCATCTGATTTTAAAGTAGGAGCAGAGGCACAGGGCATGTGAAACCAGAGGCCCCAAAATCACAAGAAAAGCTTCCAACCGTGTTGGGAATTGCATCAAGATTGCTGTAGCCCAGTTACGTAGTTTACAATGTCATTCCCTTCTGCCCACGCCAAGAGAGAAATTGGTGACTATCTTTCTTCAAACATTTACTGGGGTTTACAGTTATTAAAGCTTTCATCATTTAGTCCTGCTTAAAAGCGTTCAAACTTCTGTCATTGCTTGGAAGTGTGACCCGTGCCTGAGGGCACGCACTGGAACAGAACAGCAGCAACAGAAATACCGAGGTGGCCCTTGTGGCTCTTGCTCACTGGCCATTAAAATGAACAGATTGTATCTCCCAGAGTGGCAAGAGAGAATGTATTTTTATGTCAGTCTATGCGACCTTGTGTCACTTAGATGGTACTGGAGAGTTTCTCCCTGTATCCCATACCTCCACAATAAAGACAAATACTAAAAAAAAAAAAAAAGCAGGAAAAAAGATCTTGAGAAATGCCTCAAGCTGGCTTTCTTTTCTCCTTTACCAATACAGTATGCTATACACAATAAGCTAAAATATTTAAGAAGTAATGAAATTTGGTGTCACATTGATTTATTAGGTAGTGTCTGGGAGTCAGCAGAGAATGGGGTCCCACAAGGGCGGACACCACCTGGGCACGGATGAGGAGATGCTGCCTTCCCCTCGGAGAGCACAAAGAGAGCGAGGCAGAAAAGAGCAGCAGACCATGAAAGCAGGTCTCAGCTGGCAAATGTCATGGTAGTGTCACCATGTTATACTCTTTGTGCTGGGATTTTGTTACAAAAGAACCTGGAGAAGCAGGAACACCAGAGGAGGAAGCAGGAAACCAAAGAGATCACGTTCACACTGGAAAGTGCAGAAAGCAGACTGAGACCACTGCTGTGTGACAAGCACCAGGCTGGGGGACACACAGAGCACTGCCTGTTGACAGCCACTTTACACTGGGATTTCAGGGGGACCAGCATCCTACAGATCAGATCTCAATGCTTCAAATAAGGTGCAGCATTTGCACCTAAGTCCCCTGGAGAGGGAGGGCTGAACTCAGTTCTGTTTAAGATGGGCAACAAGAGTGATTTACTGGAAGGGTACATTCTAAGTAGATACTAGAGCAATTCTCATATAAAAGATTACTTGTCTTGTTAAAAGCTTACAAGCTATTTGTCATCTCCGTGCTCTGTTCCCTACAGTGTGAGGTTCTGGAAAGCTGTGAACTCCCAGCTAATGAAACAACTCAGTTTGTGCTAAAATCCCAGTATATTATATCCAGAATTATGGCTTTGCTGCTGCTTCTAGAAGGTGGTGATCATTGCCTCCCTGTCTCTTTCAGAAATATGTCTGTGAGCTCTCTATTACGTGATATATGAAAAAAGTGGGACGTTGAGGTTCCTATGAGACACGTTTCCCTTTGCAGTGAAGGGAGCTGCCAGCTAAGCACAGCAGGATCACCACCCACCCTCGAGCCCTGCAAAGACAGGCTGAGCTTACGAAACTTCCTGGATGGGCACCATAGGAAATTTGCACAGACGCTGCCTGCGTGTCAGAAGTGGCTGTCCAGATCCTATCAATCTGGAAACCTTCTCAGGTGATACCTTCACCAAAGGGCCAGAATAACACTGCATTAGCTATGTAGACACTGCTAAGACTTCTTCAATAGTTTTTATCAGGAAGAATGCTGAATCCTGTGGACTCTCTACTACAATAAAGAAAATCACAGGTAGTTTCTTATTCTTCTGCTGTCACCTATATGACCTTGACCCAGTTCCAATTTTGTTCTCCAGCTCTCTTCCTGAGTGAGAAAGGCCATATTTACTTTCTTCTACACTTTGGTTACCTTATATTAGGAGGATTATAAGCTCCATCATGTAGGAATATTGCTTCACCCATGTTTGTACAGCACCTAGCACAAAGGGACTCTTGGGAGCTGAAGGTGTCTCTAGTGGTTACTGGAATGTCAAACTGAACACGTGAATCGTGCCTCCCCACACACTGCTGAGACTAACAAAATGATTTTAAGTTATCCCAGGAAATTCTTGCCAGTGATACTTTCCTCACATGATTTCAGAATCTTACCTGCCATTTAGGATGTTTGAAAACAAAGTTTTAATGCTACTTCCTCTTTGGAGTATTTCAGAGAGAACATAATTCGCGGAACATTGCTGGGGCTTACCCATGTTTTTTGACCTAGAAACAAGATTGCGGAATAAGAACCTGCATCTCTTTCATCTGGTTTATGTACTAATAATCCTCCCCAAAAGAGCAATTCAGTTAACTGAATTGATCCCTATGCCATTATTGCAATGGTGGGCCTCTACAGGTGGTCCTCTAGATCCCATCAAATACAGCCTGGCTTTCAGATGCAAACATCAGGTTAGTTCAAACTGGCAGGTATAAAACTACATCTTTGTATTTGTAATTTCCGTCAATTTGATCAGGAGTTGCTGAGAAACAACCCTATGACACCGTTTTAGAAAGGAAAACAAAAAGAAAACGCAGAGTCACTGTTCTATTTATTAGAGATTTGAACTTTTAAAAGCATAACTGTGTGGAAAAGAAGAAAGAACACAAAATAGACTCAAAATTATCATCTTATCTCTATGGTCACACCTGTGGCTTTGTTGACACAAGGCTACATTACAAGAGATTATCAAAGTCAGAGCTAACCTTTGTATCTTCGTAGCATCAGGTGAATATCAAAGTCAGCATCACGGGCACAGAAGATCCTATTTGCTCTGTTAACTGCATCAGTAACGTCTTTTCAATGTACGTCTCTGCAATACAGCTTGTGAGAAGGAATATTGCTCATTGGAACAACAAGTAAAGAAGCACGGGGATACTTTGCTAAAAATAGAGAACTTGAGTTACGCCATTGAGATCAATGGAAATTCAGAGGAAAGCCTGAATAACAAGTCTGGGATTTGACCCTCAATCAGCTTACAAAATCTGCAACAAATTGAGTTTTTACAATCTGGTGGAAACTCTAATTATATTGTCACTAAAAATCTCAGCACTGCTGAAATCTTATTTCTGAAGGCTCCCAAAGAGGCATCTATAAAGGATTTTCTTTTCTATTTTGTTCTGATAATAGACAATGTGTGAGGTGTCAGATTAGCGAGAGCAATGTGGGACATGCCACCTCCATCACCTCTCTGACAAGGAAGCCAATAAACTTGGCTGGCTTTTATTAAGTCATATTAAAATCTCGAGCTCTGACTCTTCATTTAGACACAGTTCCCACAGAAAAGGACAATTAAAGGATGTATTTCATGGAATGGTAAAAAGACTTCTCTCTCCAAAGACGGAATTTCCTCCGTCTTGTGTACCAGAAACCGCCAGGACCTCAGGGAGACAGTGCAGAAAATTTCAGGGAGGCAAGAAAAAAATCTTCACTAGTTCACTGAGAACAGATGTTTTATAGAACTAGTTTGGCTTTAGCAAACTTCTGCCAAAGCACTGGGAATTGCCATTAGAAATCCACCAATTCCCTGGCAGCTCACTTGATGCCTTTTGGCAAAACTGCCCTTTGGAGAGCCCCACTTCTGGGGACAGCCCCTGGCCACAGATCGCAGTAACAGCTTCCAATTCCTGGTCTCCAGCTGCCACCCCGGGTGAGTGAGCACGTTGAGCTCTGCAGAGAGTAACTTGGGGTCCTTCAAGGAGGCTCACAGGGCAAAATGGGGAAGTCCCTATGAGCCAGGGCAGCTGGCTACTCTCCTTCAACTATAAACAGATTGAAAAAGGACAATGTGTTATATTTCCAGGTCAATTTTTTTGAAGTGCTCGGCCTTCCGCTGAAATGGAAAGCCTCACTTGAGCAGATTTGGCCAAAGCCTGCAGGCCCAACAGCTCAGGACTCTTAACATTTAGGCTCTTCGGAAATCTTTAGTGTTCATACTGTCCGTTGTGGCACCCAAAAGTGTGTTTAGAGTAACACAGTATAAGGGTAAAAATTCTACAGGTGAGGTAACACCTGATGGGTGTTTCCTTACCTCCTGTGATGGTTTTAGCACCAGCGAGCAACTGAGCACTGTGGAGCCACTCACTCAGTCCTCTGTCCCTGGTGGCATGGGGAAAAGAATCAAAAACAAATAAAACTTCTGGGTTGAGATAGGAACCCTTTAACAATTGAAATATAAATAAACAAATAAATACATAAATAAATACATTTTAATTAAAAGGAAGATAACAAAAAGAGAGTGAAATAGAAGCCAAGGAACAGAGGTGATGCACAATGCAACTCTCACCAGCTGCTGACTGATGCCTGAGCAGTGATCGGCACCCCAGCCAGCTCCCACAGTTTATATACCTGGAATATCCCTTTGGTTAGTCTGGGTCATGCTCCCTCCCAGCTTCTTGTGCTCTTGGTCTCTGGCAGAACATAGGAAACTGAAAAATCCTTAACTTCAGATAAACACTACTTAGCAACAACCAAAACCATCAGTGTGTTATCAACACTGTTTAAAACACAGCACTATACCAGCTACTAGGGAGAAAACTGACTCTATCCCAGCCAATACCAGGGCACTCCCAAAAAAACTGGCATTACAAATGCTGTCTTCAGCCAAGAAATAATTCCGTTCCAAGACTTGCTTTAGTTTGTAAAAAACATTAATATTCAAATGAAATATTTTCTTTTATGATTTTCTCACTTTTAAATTTTTTTTTAAGGAACACATGTGTTTCTGGCCTGATCTATCCAAGAAATTCCTTTAAAATTAGAACCAGACTTTTATTTCAGATGTATTTAAATGAAATTGTCTTAGACCAAAGAATCGTCAGCTATGGAGAAAGTAATCAGTGTCAGCTGAAAGGTGCCAACTAGTCTGACATGTTGACAATGCTGTGTTTCCACATATGTAGTTTAATTCCAAAGCACAGCTCGGTAACATAAAACCATATATTCCTAAGGCTGCACTCTCACTTGAAACTGGTCATACTTGGTCAGAAAAAATTTCTCTCTTGACAAAGATCTTCAGATGCCTAACAAAAAGCACACAAACTTAACAAACCCAAGCTTTTTTTTGTACATTCCTTCAGTGGCTTGGTTTCCTGACCAGAGGCAGTATCACAGAGCACTTTGTTACAGCAGAGCCTGGGTGTAGAGTACACCTGTAATTTGGGCTTACGCTGCTATTGCAAACACGAACTCTTCACACACAGTGGGAGCAGAGCCCGGCTGTTTGCCCTGAAGCTTACAATACATAGACAGGATTTAGTGAAACAAGTTTATATAAATAAACACAACAAGCCATCCATTCACTTTAACATTAAACATTTGCATAATAGTCTCTGTATTTTGGCTCACACACAGTGGATGATGAAATTACCACAACAGCAGGGTGGGGAACACACAGGAATTGGAAATTTTAAAGGAAAAAACCAAATGTTACATTTTGCTTTTGGCCCAGATCTTATATATATATGCACACACGCACACCATCTATTTGTACTAATACATTTTAAAGACAAACCACTGAGAGAAAGAGTACCCCCCAGCCAGCCAAGAAGCATGCACAGAATAAGCCTTACACCTTAATTACATGGAGGAGAGTGCTAGGGGAGGCATAGCTTACCGGGAGGGAAAAAAGAACAGGGAAAAAATAAGCAGAAAGCAAATTGTGAGGATATATAATATTATTAATTATATTATTATATTACAGGCACTGCACTGATTAAACATAAAAAAATCACAGGATGTTCCAATTAATTTCCAGTAATTTGCACTCTCTGCCCCAAGCCCCATGTACTCTCAGGCAAAGGGCGAGTGTCACCTCCCACCCTTTCCCAGTTCCTCCCCAGCTGCACACAGCATCATGGGTCCTGGAAATGTGTGGTGCTAACCACCCTGCCAGGCAGGACCAGGGTGTCTCCAAGGGCTGCAGCCTCTCCAAGCAAAGAGAAGGGCTGGGCATCATCTTCCTTCACCATCGGTAACTCCATCTCGTCCACCTTCCTCCTGAATAACCAAGCAACCTCTTGGGCATGCCACGTACATGCTCTTGTACCTGACGATGTGCTCTCTAGAACAAAAAAAACCTGCTTATCCTTTAAGTGCCACCATTTCACAATGTGCCAACATACTTTATTTTTGGTAATAGCCCTCCACCTAACACAGTAAGACAAGTGCACTCACTCAGTCCCTGGATACTGTCTAAGCAGCATTCCTAGCAACAAGCATCCTTTGCCAGGAAGGCAGAGGAAGGCTCCCTGCTCCCCACGCTCCTCCCTGCTGAGCCAACGGGCTCACAGGGCTGCTATGCAGAGCGGCCCACTCACTGCACCAGCACCATGGCAGGGTGCGAGGCAGAAGCCAAAATACTCTGTCATCTTGGCATGCACTGAGGAACCAAAAGGCAGAACCTTTGGTAGATTATCAATGCAGTGGCCATTTCCCCTCTCACTCAGTACCTGACCGAGATGTCTATTCAGCCCTCAACCAATATTTGCAGACTCCCTCCTCTCCCTGCAGCAGATTTATCTTGCCTGTGTACCTGCCAACACAGGTTTTTGTCCTTTTTATTAGAGTTAAGTTCAAAATAAACATAAAACTTCATGGTATGTTTGACTCGCGATCAGCAATTTGTTTCATGTGACAAGACTGCTGCTCCCAGGCAGTCTCATTATCTACAGCAGAAATCAATGCAATATTCTACTTACCTGTGATAAGCTGCATCTTCAGGCCATAACAAAACCCACTTTATAAGGGATTTCTCGAGGTTGTCTATATATCTAGCAGGTACAGACTTCTCATAAAATCAAAGTAACCTTTATACTTCAACAATAAACCTAATATACAGTTGTATACACATAATGTCATCATAGATTTCATATCAGTTATGGATTGCTCTTTCAACATTTTTTATTTTTGTAGTGATAACATACTTAGCTATGTCCTGTATGTGCCCAATGTAAGTAGCTCCAGCTGCACTGTCAGATCTAACATGGTCCAACTTTCACAGTCTGTATGGATAAAATCTTATCTACCAAACTCTCACAGAAGTCCTATTCTTTCTAGAAAACACCCTTACAGCAGGTAGAGAGGAACTCAATGAAGTTGCAAAACACAAGTCTCAGTGCCTTCAGATAATTACAAGAAAAATAAAAACACTGCCTATAGAAACACTGTTTGGGAAAACAAACTTATCTGTTACCTAAACCCTACCAGTTTGCTGAAGTGCTCTCAGAACAGGTTTCCACAGTTAACATACATTCTTCAGCAATCAGGAGTGGAGATGCTCAGAAGGAAATTGCACATTCCCTTTCCTTCCTTTTTATAGAAACTTCTCCACTTCAAATGTTAAACTGCTCATTTTTTCAATGAAAACATTGGTGGAAAACTTCACAAGAACTTGCACAGGTAGAGTCAGAGAAGGAGGAGGATTGAGAATTAGCCAAGTCTCCAAGCTCTGTTAATTCTGTCAGATTCTGATCCCGGAGAGACTGGAGTGAAACCCCCAAACCGTTCAGCAGACTAGGAGAGCAAGTGGAAAATGAAGAAAAGGTGAATTCAGGGAAGACCCGGCCCTGGGACACGTGCGGTGCCTGTGCAGCAGACGGGTACCTGCCAGCACAGCCCTCCCAGCCTCAGCAGCGGGGATGGAACAGCTCTTCTCCAGGGATGGGGAAAATCCCCAAACTACTCGGAGATGAAAAATACACCAGCTAAGTAAGCTAGGGCTTATTTACACACCTATACAGCAAAGCAGCTTGGAAAACAAGTTGCTTTTGTCTGGTAATTAACAAAATATTTTTTTATGACTCAAGTAGATTATCAGAGAATTTAAGGCCGGAGTTTTTAAACATCAGCATTGTTTTACCACCCCCCCACATTTTTGTAAAGTCGCAGTGTAAAAAGGACTAATTAGTATGTTATGAAAAAGCATGCATCCAAAGATGATATTTGCTTCGTTTCTGTACTGGAACCTGAAATTAATTACTTTGTGTTGAAATTCAGATAGGTGAATTAAAAAAAAAAAAAAAGACTTAATTAACCTGCCTCCTTGTGAGCTCTTTAGGGGTCACGAGTAATATTGTTTTTGTTATTCTGATTGACATTTTACTTTCTCTTAAATGTATTGTAATTTTACTCTGAGGAAGAAGGAACTATATGGAATGTTTTATTTAAAATCCTCAAAGTATTTTCTAATTCTATACCCTTCACAACACATCTCTTCTTCTGCAAGCCTTTTTATAACATGGAAAATAAAAACAGTAAAGATATAAGAGCATTCACAATGCATCATTTAGGTAATATGTTTAATTAATGTGAACAAATTCATCACTTTATTCTGGTTATCAAGACAGTTTAAGCAACGTAAGATTTTCATCAAGCATGAAATTGGTGCCATGGCCTGCAGAGCTTTAGCTCTGTCAGAAACTTACTTTGGATGCGTTTTTGTACGTCAAGTTACCCTAGGTGTTTATTTTCATGCATATGTGCTGGTTTATGCATATACTTATTAGAAAGGTAAAGTTGTAACTCCTATCACTAGAGCATATACATACTTTTCACATGAATTATTTGGACAGGAATAACAAATTGTGCTTTAAAAAGGAAAATAGTATTGCCATAATACAGCTAAATTGAACAATTTCCTATCTCATTATATCCCAATAACCTGTCCCAGTCTTCTGAAATATTCATGAAAGAATAATTATTGCCATTTATGGTCAAAATAAAATGCCGTTAATGGCAGATGACTTTATAGCAGTTCCTAATATTTTCCCTTAGCAATTGCCCATTTATTTGACTTGCACTTGTCTCCAGCCTATGATTGCCCTTGGTGTTACCAGAAGGGCACATTTAAAGAGAAAAAATATGTCATTAGGGTCAAGATTAATCATAAGAACATTGATTTTTAGAATAAACATTTTTTTGGTGGAAAATGTGTTATCTAACACTATGTCTGAACAGCCTGAGATCATGTTTATCCAAATCAACATTGGATATGGAACCACATTCATTAAACAGATTTCACAGGGAGCTCATGATAATCCTGCCCTGACTCTCTCCACAGCTGGATTCCCAAGCCGCCGGCCAGTAGTGAAGTATCTTTTGTAGGGATTATCTGTCAGGAGCAAAATTATGTTTAACTCACAGCAAGACATTCAGATGTTACAGTTCACTTGCTCTAGCAGACACCAAAGAATGACAACTTCCCTCATTCCTTTGCCTTGCCATTTTGTTCTTTTATTTTTTAACACTTTAACAGTAGCCCCATTCTAACCTGACTAGGAAGAGGCAGCAGTTAGCACCAAGGCTTTGATGAGGTGCCTGGGGCCATCTGCTCAGATCCAATTGTAGTTACAGGACCAAGTAAAATGGAAAGGGAGGTAAACACATGGTGATATTCTCTTTGCTTTAAGCAACATCCTCCCCTTCCCAGGAAAACCTGAAATTTTAGAATCCTTGAGTGTTGCTGGGCTTGTACTTTACTGAAGCCTCCATATAGCTAAACTTTTCAATTACTTTCTTCTACGTGTGGTCTAATTGCAATTTTATTTTTTTCCTAGTTAAAGTATAGGGAAATGTAAACTCTGCGCAGTCCCTCACAAAAGTTCCATTTTAGCATCTGTGCATTAAAGCCCAGAAAAAAAATATTGCAGTTAAATGTGACTATGTAAAAAAACCGTGCACTGGACACATGATTATAAAACTGGACATTAATATTGCCCTTGTGAAATTTTTCCTGAGTGTTTCTTTCCACTAGAAACAGATAAAGTTCATGATGATCCTGAGGTTCTGTATTAAAACCAGAAAGCATGCTCAAACTCTTCAGTGCAAAGTTTGTAACATACAGCTAACACAGATGCATGAAGGATGCAGAATCATTAATGTTGGAAAAGACTTCTAAGACCACCTAGTCCAACCATCAACCCAATACTACCGTGACCACTAAATATATCCTGAAGTGCCATTCCAGCCTGTATCCTGTGTTCTCAGTTGGGTCACCCTCTAAATATGCAGATGATTCCACTTGCATTGGATAAGCTCAGAAGAGAGAACCTTTCTTGTTTAAACTGGAAAACCATATAGTAACACCATCATTCTTTTTCTTACTTCTCTTACAGAATGAAGTCAGACAGGAGTGGATTTTCTTCAGGGTAATCTCCACAGCATGGCTCTACATATATATATTTCCAAGAGTAATATATGCTCCTCACTCATGTGAGTGATTTCAGCAAGGCTCACTTCATCGTCATGGCCTGACAACTCAGTAAGACATCGCAAGTAACAAAACCCATCAAATTTCAATATCATGCAGGTTCACTCCAGCATCCCTTCCTAATTTTTAATACACCCTACCCGTGAGCACAGCTATTTGCTATTACAGGTGCGGCTGCACAAGCATATGGGGCGTGGAGGCCCAGTGAACTGGAACACCCTGCTTCAGCTGATATTCTGCAGAAGTGTTTGGCTACGGGAGTTCAGCAATATATTTTGATAGGCTTGACTATGCAGCTATAGATCTAGGTTGCTTCTCACTCGGGTGTTTTTCATGGTTCAGTTATCATGCACAAAATTAGTGATAAGCAATATTAAACAGAGCACTCTGTATTGCAGTTCTGCCCAAGAGGGCTGATAACAGATCCCAGTCTCTTTATGCTTTTTGCCTTTACAGGAAGCTGAGTGACTGCTTACTGGGAAGCAGAAGCAGATAAGTATTCTGAGCTTTATGTTAATGCAATGTCTGTCACATCCTTCTTACACCTTCACCAGGAGCTTTCAGAGTCTTGATGGAAATACTAAAATGGAAGACCTTTCTGCTAGTGCTTTTTCAATGAGGATGCTATGATGCAGAAACAAGTAGTAAGGATATTTTAGTAGCTTGCCATGCATAAAAAATACATGATCTTCAGAACACAACTGCTGATAGCAATTAGCATGTATTTATAATACATCTATGAGTAACTGCATTCTTACCTGGTTATCATAGGATACATAAATAACCTTTCAGCCTGATGTGCTACAAGCCCATAGATTTCTTAATTTAATGCATGCTCAGTCCATTAAGAATAGTACAAATCACATACAGATATCCTATCTTTTATAGCACATGGTTTAGAATGCCACTAAGGAGTCTGTGTCCTGGCTTTTCTGCTTTTGTCCCATTCCATTGGGGGTAGATTTTCCTAGAAAAGTCTTAATAAGCTATCTCCCTTACTGTTTGGATATATTATCTGCAGGCTTAGTGTTCTTTTCCTTGCAAATTTAATTCACATGCCCTGATATTTTCTCTAAAAAGTCTAGAGGTTATACTAGTCCCCACACTTTCCACCCTATGGTGCTGATGCCACCCTACGACCACTGCTACTCAAGCCCTTTGCCTGTAAACAGGCTGCCCTTTTGTTCCTTCCAGATCCTTCAAGATCACAATAATAAAACCCTGAATCAAAACAGCATATACAAAGAATCACAATAAGGCATGGATCCCTTGTCCTCTGGCAATAAAATTGTACAAAATCATCCCAAGATCACAAAGAGCCACAGCAAGTGGCAAAGGTTTTGCTGGGTGTTGTCCTTCTACCTTGCATCTTGGACATTCTTGTATATTTTGCCTTTAGGGTCAATACTCCGAAGTTTCATGTGCTTTTTACTGTCCTTCCTTAGAATTTTACTCTCCAGATTTACCAGGGCTAAAACTTTTTAGTTGGAAGAATTTGCTTTCAGTTCTAAAATTACTGGACATTTCAGAGAGGAAAATCAAATGTTCATGTTCAGATAAGAGGCTGAAGATGAGGAACTAAAGATAAGGAACCACCAGAGAACAATGTTATTTGTATCACTGTAGCATAGATCTATTTTATAAAATTAAGGAGGGTATTCTGATTAAGACCGATAAGGTGAAAGAATCCTTGTTACCTACACTTCAGCCTACAGCATGGCCTGGGAAACCATTTCTCACAATGTCAAAGGAGCTCATTTTCCATACTCTTAACCTCATCAAAATAACAACATCAAATGAAGCATTTCCAATGGTTGCTTTACATTAGAGCACATCTGCCTTGTTGCAAATGAACACAGAACAACACTCACTTTTGTGTGCAGCTCTATCTATCCAGAAAAATTCAAGTAATTGAATTCATCTGGGATGTAAAACCAGAGCCTCAACAGATGCAGGTATGCTGACTTACCATAAATGAAGATCTAGTTTCTGCCAGGGAATGAAAACTATCTAAATCAATCAAGTGTACTCTCTAAGTCTCATAAAAATATTCTGAGTCATCTTACTGATAAACTATGCTAATTAAGCCTGATTGTTCTGTTTAATCTTAACGATTGCCTGGAAACCTCGGAAGATATTTTGTTTGGCACCAAGACAGCAGCATACTCACATG
Organism: Apaloderma vittatum; assembly: GCF_000703405.1. Classification (NCBI taxonomy): domain Eukaryota; kingdom Metazoa; phylum Chordata; class Aves; order Trogoniformes; family Trogonidae; genus Apaloderma; species Apaloderma vittatum. Next base: position 2,073 of record NW_009722239.1, on the reverse strand, counting down.
AATACCAGTTGCCTGTGCGGTTGGTTGTCATGCCTCAGAAACTCTTGTCAGCACCACTGAACAATCCCGAACTCCTGTACAAGGAAAAATGAACAGAACATTCACGTGTTGGATTTACCTCCTTCAGCTCTATTTTTCTTGATAGTCTCCTTAGTACTTTAGATAAAACAGTGTCTTCATTGGGCTATTAGAACAATACACTTTAAAAATAAAAAACCAGTAGTATAAAATGAAACATTGCTCAAATCTACCACAACAGCTTAATAATAAAAAACCCCAAAAATCTATGAAAAAAATGTTGGAAGGGTCAAGTATTATTTGCACAATTTTTTCTTTAACCTTTGGCCACCTTGCAAGTAAGCATCCTCTAATTTTCATCTGGATTGACATCAGTCCCCTAGCAAGAGAACTGCAAAGTCAGTTATCTGAAACACATGCAAGAATTGCAGGACACTCAAGAGCCCAAAGCTCTGGGGATGTGCAGTCTATTGCCTTGCAAAGAACTCCAGACGTTCTTAAAAAGATTTTAATGGGATCCAACAAGGGCAACTTTGATTATCTCATGCTATTTCAAAGACGTAGCAACCAGCCGCAGAGACCATGAATCTGAAAGGCAGTTGACAAATCTAGAAGTAGAATTTGCTAAGATTCAGAAGGAAGATTTATATATCAGATGACTGACTATATTTCAGAAGCTGTCATTTCTAGGAATGTCAGTTGGAGATATTATTATTTATTACTATCTGCACAGAGCCTCACACATACTACAATGTATGTATAGACATTAAAGTCAGCAGAAAAAAAAAAGACAGAAAGGGAAGTGAGAGGGAAAGGAGAGCAGTTTTATGTCTATAAACACGTTATTTTCTTAAGACTTAATTTGAATACATATCGCCTTGAAGGTTTGGGCTTACTTTTCCATCTCAAACCACAAGTTAATTAATTTTGCATATGAGTTTCTATATCCTGTTCTTGGGAATGTAATTTTATTTTCTGGATGAGAGTCACGCTGTCCTGAAACAACTACTAGATTTGTAGCAAACTTGTTACAAATAAATTCTGGAGTTGTTCTTGAGGGCCTTCCAGGAACCCTGCTATCCCAAATTCCCTTCTGTCAGTACAGCCTGTTGCTTAGAGTCTCTCAACACTCAAGGTTTCTTTCTCCCTCAGAGAAACAATTGTATACATTATTGAACAAGCCATAGCAGAAATATTACATTATTTTGTTACCACACTGCTTAATGGAATTCAAATATGTTATAAACACATCATAAATACAAGTTTTGAAAAGACATTAAAATATTCAAAACATACTAAATTACCCCATGTATGTGATCTAAAGAGATTATAAATTAATAGCCATGAAGACAGTTGGAATTCAAAAGTTCTGAACAGGTAATTTAAATGTCTGAAAACTTCTGTAAAACATGGGGAGGACAGACACAGTGTCTAACGTCACCATCTTGTCATCTTTGCTGAGTACTAACATATGGTTTTATCTACAAAAATATATCCCAAAGATTTCAGAGACTTCTCTGCAGATGTAGCTTTGTCTCTCTAATCATTCATCTGTTTTGTAACCTGCCACAACTCTGTAAAAACCACGCCTTTCTCAGTTTATACTGTATCTCTAAACATAAGAAAATGGTTTCTTGTCCTAGAGGAAACTCAAACTATCCAGCTTCTGCTTCCTCAGAAATTCCATGTGCTTAGGCTTGCTATGGTTTTCATTTCATCTCAAGTCCTGAATATGTCAGCTCCTCGTTGAGGAAATCATCAAGCAATGAAAAATTAAACTCTCTCATTGAGAAAGCTGCCTCTAGAAAGAAGTAACTGTGACCTTTTCATTACAGGTTTGTGGGGGTTTTTGGCAGGTGGATATGAGGATTCTCCTCCTGTCCCCACCGTAGACAGATCTGGTTTTCATCTGACTCCCCCTTTTGCAATTGAGGTGAGCAGGACATAAAGATATCAGCAAGAGCCTGAGCAAAAAGCTTTGATTTTCACAGAATCATAGAATAACAAAATGTTAGAATTTTTATGTAGTTCACAGAATCACAGAATCACAGAATG
>NW_009722238.1:80058-131218 GCF_000703405.1 Apaloderma vittatum | reverse complement strand
TTTTTGGTTACATATTGTAACCCAAGACGTTTTTAAAATGAGTCAGCTGTTCCATGGTAATACAAATGAGAAGTTGAGAAGCTATGAGAGTTTAAAATTTTGATATTTTAGTAGATTGAGATAATTGCGTGAGGAAGGCTACATTTTCAGTAGGCTTCTCTGTCAGCCTCTCTGTGTTTGCTGTAATGGATTGCTTTCCGTCCAGATTTGCAGGGGAACAGAAAGTTGAACCAGGTCTTTCAAAATCACTGCACAGTAACAAGTAAGTCAATGTACTTGTCTAGTTTTCTGAAAAATTCCTTCCCAGATGCAGGACTTTGCATATTGGGTATAAGTCATTTGCATCCAATATTCAGAAAGAGCAAGTCACTTTAGAACTGTGACTAGTGTCCTCTAGCTAGGATTTTCTGTGTACACATATTACAGGTTTTTATTATTTTGGTATGGACTGTCTTTGAAAGTATAAGCTTCAGTCTTCCAAACCAGCAGTGCCAGCATGAGTATTTTCACAATAATACTAAGAGGTTCTTTTAAAATGTATTTATTTCCTAGCCCTAGGCAAACTTTTGCAAAAGATGAAATTCATTAGGACCTTTGAGGCTTATGTTCATGCATTCAAGAGTTCAGTTCACTTAAAAAGAAATTAGAACATAGTTAAGAGAGTTCTTTTTGTTCTGGATGAAGTGTAGTTTATGAAATACACATACAGTAACTGACTATTTACAGAAGTGTGTAGGCCCGTCTTTATGACTTGATCTCTCCACAGCTAGTGTTTTCAAGTTGCTGAGGCTTTAATTTGTGAGGACGTAGTTATTATGAAAATCTGAAGGGATGAGGGATACTATTTATTGAAAAATAGTCCATTGGTTTCTATTTTGGTACGAATGTGTGCATAGTTGAAAGATCATTTTGGCAAATCTACTCCAAGTTGATCTGTGTGGGCCAAACCCATTAGGCAGTATCTGTTGCCTCTTATGCCCAGAGAAAGAAATTATTTTGTGAGTTACGCGATGTTGACTAACAAGTGTGGAAGTAGCAGAAAATTTCTGTGGTGTTCTAAAGGGTCCACCAATCCTCAAATTCTCTGAAAAATTGTTTTTTCTTTTGTGTTGTAGACTGAGTGTAGGGCAGTATTGTTAGCTGTTCAGATGTTGTGGGTCAACACATGTTTCCTGGTATGCAACTGTTGAAAGGGATTTTTGTTGCTTGTTTTTCCTTTTTTTTTTTTTTTTGTAATGTAACCCATACACACATTGTCAAAGCTCATCTCTTATTCTTCTAATGTTTGTCCAGCACTGCATAGTTATTTTCAAATTTTCACTTAATTTGTTTGGAGTTTACAGCAAATATTTTTCATATTATTATTCTTTAGTATGATCTGTTTCGTATTTTGGAGACTTAGGAGCGTAGGAAACATTGAAGCATCAGGAAACGCTGCCTGCAGTAGGGTATTTCTGCTCATCTTGTACCATTACTCCTATGACAAAGTAATGAATACGCTGATACCTTTGTAGGCAGCTTTACAGTCCTTGCTGCTCAGACGAGACTATTACGTCTGAGGTTGTGGCATCTTTGGCAGTTACGACATAGTCATCGTCTTACCAACATAGACTGTGTCTTGTAGCAGCATTTTATAAATGTCTTTCTGATACACTGAATTGCAGTTTTACTCTGAGTGTATAGCTAAGCTGTCTGTTGTTATTTCTCTGTTGACATGTTACCTGGCATTTTCTGTTGTCTGAAGCAGTGGCTTTACACTTCTGTGGCCCTGTTTGGTGGTGTCAATGCTGAACTACTGATGCATTTAAGACCTTAGATGTGAATCTCCTTTCAAGCTTGACCATAGCAGCAGTGATGGGCTTGCCTCTGGGTAGCTTCAAACAGTGTCACAGTGTTCTAGAAATAACTTTTGCCAATGTAGGAATATTTTATGCCAGATGAAGGGGAAAATAGAAGAACCAAAAGTAGTTCAGTGTTTCACTAGAACACTGTATAATTTATTCTTCGTAGTTAAAAAAGCCAGCAAGTTTCAGGTGATTTTGATGTTGTCTGTATCATGAAAGAGTAAGTAGTCATTCTTTTAAAAGAACATGCTGTCCTTTTGGATAGCTGTATTGCACAAGTGATGTCCAAGTCAAAAGTGTGTTGGGGTTTTTTTGTTTTATTTTACTTCTTATTTTTTCCTGCAGATGGTTTCCTCTTGGGTATAATTTGGAATAAAATTCAGTACTGTTAAGTGTTTTGGCTCTTCATTTTATTCAAAGTATGTAAGACATTACAGATGTCTTGAGATATTTCTGTTTTCTCTGTACACTTATGGGACCGTAGAAGGGAACCCCCCACGGTTGAAGAGTGTTTCTATTTTTATGTGTAGGAGTACCAGTAACATTTGATTAATTTTTGGAAAGAAAATATTAGTTTCAATAAGAATGTGATCTTTACAGTATAGTTTTCCATATATTAATTCCTGCTATTCAATAACTTCTGTTGTATAGTAATTATTTGATAATAATTTAACAAACACATAACAACAGCAGTAACATATTTTCCCTATGTCTTGTGCAGTTTTCATGAAAAGAGATGTGGTTTCTGGTTTTACTCCCTCTGTTCTATGAGATGCTGTGCAAGTGGTGATGTTCAGGTTGAAAGAACTGTAAGGGCAGCCCACTTACCTTTGGATGGAAGAGGCTGGAATTATCCCACCAGTAAAGAACTAAAAGAAAGACTTTTCTGGGCATGCTGTCACTGCAGGGGACAGTTGTATGCCATTGAAATGTGGAACTGTGCCTATAGGGGATGTTTTATCTGCACTTGTTAGCTGTCATGAGACAGAGAGGGAAATGTGTGTTTTTCCTCGATAGTAAACTAACATTTAACATAATAGTAAACATAATAATAATAAACATAATTAAACATAATTACTAACATAATAGTAAACCGCTAACATTTTTCAGTTCTCTTAACACTGCAATGTTTTAGTTAGTTACCAATAACTGTCATTTTTAAGTAGTAAAATTTTTTACAAGTATTGAGTCTGACCAATTGTTTTGTATTAAATTATCAAGAGAAGATAGAATTACCTAATCCCTACCAACCCGCTTGAAATACATTTATTCCTTCCTATCCAGTCCTGCTCAGTACTCTCCAAGCACCAAATTTTGTGATATAAAGTGATATAAAGTTTTGGGTATGCTACTCATAAACAATAAAATTAACTTTCTTTTTAAAACATCAGTTTATTTTTAAAAAAACATTTTTTCCCTCTTTTTGGCTTCTTAGAGAAAACCGTATGTGATACATCAGTTTATTTAGTCTGACTAAGGTCTATTAATTAGCACCACTGATTTGCAATACAGTGTCCAGCAATTCCAGTCACACCAGCTAGTTTCAGTTCTGCCCAAACTGATAGCGTTCCTGAGCTTGGGAAGACACCAGAGCTTCTCCCGAGCTTAAGGGAATTGGTTGCACTGATGATACCAGCATGCAGTGTGCTACAAAGCAAAACAAACAGCAAAAGAAATCCCTGAATCCCTCTCAGCTTGATTTGATAGAAGATTCCTTGTCAGCCCTTGTGTGATATTTAGTCACAAGCAGGACAGGCCAGCCAGACCTCGCTGCAGTACCTGCCGGCCCCGTGAAGTGCCAGGTCAGTGCCCCTGGCTCTCTTGCAAAAGCTTGGGTGTTCATTTAGGTGTTCAGGTGGAAATTCTGTCTAAGTCTTCATGCTTGGGTGGTTGAAGCTCTGAAGTATGAAATCTGATTATAGTCATATCATCAAGTGTTATGAGCATGTTCAGGCCTTGGAAAGGAAAGAACGGGAGGTTTCATACACGGGTTTCCAGGTCCCACGCCAGTCTGGACTGACTTGCGCCAAAATGCACAGAGGGAATAATTTCTTTCAAAAGCTATTCAGATTTACTTGAAGGGCTCCAGACTCTAGCTGAGGGGAGCCTAGTGTTTACTCTGACAACCTGTTTCAATTTTCTGCCCCCTTCCAGACTAGAGAGTGACATTTTATTTTGAGGTTTGAACTTTTCTGATGGGAACACCCTTATCTGAAGTCCTCTTACCTACAAAAACGTGTAACTACTCTACAACGTGCCTCTCAAGTGTCTGGAGTAAAATAGAAAAGCTGATGAGTTCTTTTAAACTCATAATATGACACTTGTTTTCCAGCTCCAGTTTTACTTTTTGTTTTATTTGCAAAACTCTGTTCTACATTCTCTACACCATGTTCTAAAGTGATTTTCTTAACAGTTTGGTGAATGTCCAGAATGACACGCTCAGTTTTAAGATGTCTTACAAACATGGAGTGCACTTCCCCAGTGCTGAGCTTCTCATTTTTACAGTTTTTGGAATCTCTTATTAACTTGTTTGTTCAGAAACTGCTAAATTCTGCAAACTTACCTGGAGGAAATACAGTCTATTAATCAAAATAGCTGTTTACTGGCACGCCAACAGAGCATGTCAAAGCATCTACAGTGACACAAAGCCTTTTTGTCTGCACTGGAGCTTTTGCCAGGCAACCTCCCATACAAGAGTTTCTCTTACCACACCCATTAAAGACATCCTGTAATATGGTCCAGTGTAATGGCCACTGGTCATAACAGAGACCTCAGTTCTGGGGGAAGAGGAGACAAACATATTTCATGTCTTTGATCCCATTTTTCGGCACAGGAAGCTGAAACCCGATGGAAAGCCCCAAGCTTTCCAGCTGTCTTCTCTGTTTGCTACTAATTTTACTGTGTTCTTGATGAGCGTGCTGAAAGGAAATGCATTTTTTTTCCTTAATTAATGCTGTTTAGAAGTAGAAAATTCAGTAGTAGCAGCCAATGTACAGAACTTCATTAGCGGGATATATTTGTATTTCAATCCAGTAACTTTTTTCATGTATTTCCTAGTCTAGGCTTTCACTCTCATGAGATATTTCTTTGGGAGATTTTTAGACACATTTCCTATGTTTAGGTACTTTCTCCTCTGTTTCTTTGTGGAAAGGTGCACCTGCAGTAGGGGAAATTGATTGTGACCGTAAGTGGGAAATCCTAACAGGAGGCATATAAGAATTATTGTTTAACTCCCAAAATGAACCCTTTCTGTAATTTCCTTTGCTTACTTTTAGTTTAAGTTCTCTTAGCTGAGGAAGAGATTGGTACAGCGAGCTGTTATCTCTGCCCCTTGCGTCTTGGATGAGTTTGAGGGCGCTGGCGAGCCACGGGACTGCTGGCAGCGGCTGCTGTGAGGGGCATTCGGCAGGGTGTCCGGTTGTGGGATGCGTGCTCGTGCCAAGCTAGGTGACTGCCAACCTGTTTAAACTTGCCCAGGCTTGCAGAAAGCTCTTCCTCGTGCCAACCATCTCCTCCTCCACCCCCTTGATTTCCCCTTCATCTAGTGTCACCGTTGACGTTGGGAGGGATGGGCTCTAACCTGACAGTGAGTGAGCTGCTTGGGGCAACACGTCTGTGGTCCAGATCTTGGAGGCACACCGAGTTATAAAACCATTTGAGTTTGAAAATAGAAGAGTAGGACAGGTTAAGTCAGACTGATGTATTTTAACTTCATGTCTGATGTCAGTAACTTAAAAAAAGGTGATGGTAATTCACTGGGCTGGATGACACTGCCGTTTTGCTGGCACTGTTTCTAGAGAATGGTTAGACCAGAAGACTTGGATCTATCTGGTCTCAGGATACTCGTGTGTTTTAGTCTGTGGAGGGGAGGTATCAGGTAAGGCGAGACTCAGAAGTTACCGGAATCCTGTGCAGGTTGAGTATGACCTACCCTAAAACATGGAGTTTTTGTATCAGACACAGGAGCTCTGGAACAAACGCCCCGGGAGCCGGGTGCGTGGTGTGTCCCTTGCTGGTGTTACTTTTGCTGACTCGCAGGCTGCCGCTTGCAGCTGACCTCTTTCCTGTCCCTCGTTCTGCTGTTCCTGCCAGGCCCTGTTTGGAACTCAAAGCAAGTTTAAGAGTTGTGTTGTGAAGGGTGTATTTCCAAAAGAACTTGATAATCATTTTGTTTGCACCAAGAGTATTTTATCCAGGGGTTTTAAGGTATTGTGTTGTTTTTCTAGTCTAATTTCTGCTCTCCATTTTAAGAGCAAATTCTGATTTCTTAATTAATTTGCGTATTTCAAGACTTCCTGTTCTGTATTCTGTCGTCTTGAGGCTCTTGACATCTCCCTTGGCTCTATGTGGCTATTTTGCTGCAGCAGTCACGGGCCTTTTAGTTGCTAGGCCTCTGTCGATTTAGATCAATGTTCTTTTTCGTATAAACAGCATGACCAGACACGCACCCACATGCATTTTCTCTTACGTGTTGTGTCTTTGAACGCTTCTCTGGCAGATGTATTCTAGGGAGTTACCACAAATGCCAAAATCTTAATGCAAGTTTGCTTGCACGTTTTTTTTTACAATGGCTGGAGAGCAACAGAAAGTATCTTCAAACAAGGTAGCAAGGCTGGGTGTGATGATAACAGTGTGGTTTGATACTGAACTGTGCAGGTGTGAGCTAGAAAAGTAAGATAATGAGGACTTTGTATAGTACAGTAGTATTTTATATAACATTGACTGGTTCCTCTGGAGGGCTATGTAAGCATTAAAATGTCAAATCAAAATTTATGATCATGTAAATAGCTTACTGTGTGCCAGTGTAATTGTTGATTGATGTACTTTAAGTGCCCTGCAGTACTTTTTTTTTTTTACATTCAACCAATGCAATAATCATACTTGTACATGCTGTGTATCTTTTGAAAGATAGGTTATAGCGTTATCTAGAAGTAATTACAGACTTGAAAAAGTTTATGGCTGCTATTGTAACACAGTACTACTACTGTCAAAAGAGAAATAAAGGCGGGAGAGAGAGAGAAAGAAAAAAGTTTTTCTAGGGTTGTGTACCTCAGATCTCCTTGAGTAGACAATGGTCAGTTAAAAAAAGAAAAAACCAAAACCACCATTGCCCTTAGATGTTACAATGTATTTTGGAAACTACTCCTGTTGAATAGATTAAGAGGTACAAAGATGCTGCTTTACCCATTTTATGCTGAAAATTGAACTGTAAGCATTTAATACAAAGAATTATTTTCTTCGGTTATGATACTCTTTTTCAGTGTCCTTTCAGTGTTGCTTCAGCAACAGAAATATAGGGGAAGATTATTAACCTGTAACTCTTCTTGGGCAGTAAAAATTCACCTGTAGTCACAAAGGACCATCCTGCCACTTCTACTGTGACTCCCCAAAGTATTTCAACCCATTTCAGGAGCAAGAGGCTAAGGGACAGGTAATATCCAGTAGCACCAGCACGTTCCCGCACCTCTCTGGTTTTTCATTTACGAAGGGGAGAAAGCAATTCCTTGATTTCGAAAGAACACTGGATATTCATGCTCATTTTGCCATTCCTTTGCCACAGGTTGGAATGGGTGGTATTAATGAAATCCATTAATGTTGGCTTCTTTACCTCTTTTCTGGCTTCAGCACTCCGCCACCTTCTGACTGGCCTGGGTGGGAGAGCTGGGCAGCTGGTTCCCACTCACCTGTGTGGGAGATCCTGGCAACAGGTTCATGGGTGCCACGAGGTGACTGTGTAAAGGTTCATTTTGAGGAGGTCTGTATTTCAGTTCATTCCCGGGTAGAAAAGGCCTTTATATTTCTTTTATGGTTAAAAGCTATTTTTGATCTTTATGAGTGAGCTGAATTGTTTGCAGTGGGTCACCAGAGTTTTTGAACATCACTTGAAATGGGCTCTTACCTGGAAGCAGTTTGGAATACTGGGTTTTTTTTAGACTAGGCTAAATAAAAATACACCATTTCTTTGATACGAGATGTTGAGAGGCAGGAAGCTGTTATAAAATTCAGTGTGTATTTTGTTTTCTGTTTACATTCAGAGATATCCCCAAAACTCCAAGCATTTCCTCATATTTACAGCTTCATAACACTGCCTTTTTATTATGCCAGTGAGCATTGTAATTATTTTGTTTAGTTTTAAGTAGAGGTATGCATCTGAAAAAGAGAATTCCCTTTGCCAAAATTCCGTACATAAGTGAATGGTGAAATGGTGAAATACTCAGCAGCTGGTGCTAGGTCATGCAAGTCCAGATGGAACAAACTTCCTTCACACAATGTCCAGAACATGGCTCTCTGTTTTCAGGGAGGTTTGTAGGAAAGATGATAATGATAGATATTAAAAACAAAGCAAAGCTATTTGAAAAGTACAATAAAGCCTACAGAAGCAGACTCAGTAAAATGAAACTTTATGCCCAGAGTGATCCAAGGGAGAATGAAGTGTTTGGTGATAGATTCAACTAGAAAGGAAGGTGGCTGTCTCTTGTTTTAAATTCTAAATTCATTTTGGCCTCTTCTCTTTCAGCTCACAGAATCACAGAATGTTAGGGTTTGGAAGGGACCTCAAAAGATCATCTAGTCCAGCGCCCTGCCAGAGCAGGATCACCTACAACAGGTCACGTCCAGATGGGTTTTGAATGTCTCCAAAGGAGGAGACTCCACAGCTCCCTGGGCAGCCTGTGCCAGGGCTCTGTCACCCTCACAGTGGAAAAGTTTTTTCTGATATTTTGGTGGAACCTCCTATATTCCAGCTTGTACCCATTGCCCCTGGCTCTGTCCTCCTGACACTCCCCCTTGATGTATTTATAAACATTTATGAGGTCACCCCTCAGCCTCCTCTTCTCCAAGCTAAAGAGACCCAGCTCCTTCAGCCTTTCCTCATAAGGGAGATGTTTCACTCCCTTAATCAATATCAACTGGTAATGGTAATGGAACTCGAACACCATCTTATTACTGTTAAATATAATAATAGTATTTAGTCTTCACTTCCACAGTATTCAGTAAGCCTTCTTTCTCCAGTGCTTGAATAGAAATTGTGATTGTTTTTACATTTTCTTCAATTTTTCAGCAGACTTCAGAGTGCTCCCCAGGGAAGTGGTCATGGCCTTAAGCCTGTTGGTGTTGAAGAAGCGTTTGTGCAATGCTCTTATACACGTGATTTAACTGAGGTTGCCCAGTGTGGAGTCACAAGCTGGACTTGATCCTTATTGGTCCCTTCCTGTTCAGGATAGTCTATGGATTAGTGATTCTAACCACTAAAGCTGTAGACAGTATGTCTTCTGAGGTATATGCTGATTTATGCAAATGATTAATCTTAATAGAGAAGCCCAAGTACAGCTATGGCTCTAGGTAGCAAAAGTACAGCTATGGCTCTAGGAGCAAAAGTACAGCTATGGCTCTAGGTGGCAAAGAAGAAATAAGTTTATGAATCAAGCAATGTTAATGTTTTTGCAGTATAGAAACTAGAAGAAATGTGTTGCTTTTAAACATTCATTAATCCACATCTAAGCTTTAGGGAGAAGGCTTGGGGTGATGACACTATTTTTAAAGGTCACAAACCCAGCTACACTGTTTTAGAACAGTATGTGTAATTTGTAAAGCTGTTTTCTTGTTCAGTCTGCAAGCATTTGTGGAAATAATTAAGAGAAAGTTCTTTGCTTCAGTAAGCACCTCCAGTTTCAAACAATGCTTGAAATGTCATTTCAGCACCTTGAATATAAGATCTGTTTCATATTCTTCAGTGCAACTTCTGGATGTTTATGCCAGGTTTTAGAAGGCAAACGGTTGATTTGAAGCACTCATCACCATTAGAAGCTTGTTTCTATACGTAGTGAGTTGGATAATCTGATTCTTTCTAGTTTTCAGTGTTTGATAGAAGCTATCTTCTGGTTCCAGGAATTCTGAGAAATAAATGAAACAATATGGGAGTGTGTTCATTTCTAAACTTCTGGTTTTTTTCTTGTTTACTGAAGAAACACATGACCTTTGAATTACATTCACAGTCGTGTTTTCGTCTGTTTTGGTATAGCATCTGGTTTGGTAAGGAAGCATTTTCCTGTTCTTAGTAGTGAGACTATGCTGGTAATCGTATTGGATAGTAGCTTGTATTTATACTAACTTGGAAAGTTGTTCTTGATGATGTTTCCATTTCAAATATTGCACTAATATTTATTACCTTATTTTAAGGCAGTGGAGAATCATTCATTGTTTAATTTATTGGAGGGGCATGTTGTCTTTATCCTCAATCTCTATATTTATAAATTCCTTCCTAGTTTATTTGAAAACACAGATTCTCTGTGTAGCCCATGAGTGTACTCTACTTCAGCTGTTTTCATTAACAATCACTAATTGTTGTTTTCTAGTAAAACAGTTAAATCTAGAAAGCATGTGTTATATACAAGATCATTTTGAAATTGGGAGGAATTCTCACAGACATGACTAGGGTTCAGACATGCATAAAAATTGAGAGATTTGGTATTGAGAGCAGCCTGCCCATACCAACAGTCATTTCGCATAGTTAAAAATCTAGCTGTTGGTTTTCCCGTTGCATCTCCCAGTTTACAGGGTAGATGTTGGTATCAATTTTTATGCAGTATTTTTTATGCTAAAAATGGTTTATCACAATAAAATTATTTATTTTGAAGCTTATTTGAAAATAAGTCCCAAAAGAACATTCAAGATGAAGTTACCAATACCTCGAAGTTCAAAGTTGCTAGGTTCTCTGCATATTGTGTGAACACCAACTGTGCAGAAGCCACACATCCCAAGCTCATGTATTTGCCACTGGGGTGCAAAATACGTTGTTTGTGAGTTATTTGGCTTTACCAGCTCTTCTGTACCTTTTGTAGATGCTCACTGCATGCAGGATGGTCCTTTGTTCAGGAATTCCAGGCATTCAAAAATCTGATAGCTTGCTACTTACAGGTGTGTGTGAGATGGGAAATTACCTGTGAGGCTGAAGGGCAGTGGCACTAGCAAAGATCTCATGTCGGAACTGGTAGACTTGGCAGATCTGAAGGAGTATTCGGATCGTAAACTCAGATGTTCAGAGCTGAGAAGTGCTAGAGCTAGGACTGCATGAGCAAGCTTAATGCGACCTACCTTGTATGGGTGCCGATGGTATAGAATAGAAAGGTTTTGTTTATTTACAGAATCTTGCTGCATTCTTTGCATTTTGGCTCATATGGTTGAAAAAGAAGTTATTCAGAGTTTTGGAGTTTTTATCTTCAGTTACAAATTCCAGGCTTCATCTACCATGCACCACCTAAAATCTGCAGTTCGTACAGAACTCTCATGATTTTGTTGTCAAACTCTTTAATAGTGCTTTTGTTATAATGTCTGTATATATTGACCATATTACATTATCTTTACAGCAGTCCTGCAAGATTAATTGTGGTGTCTTCTTACTTTTAACTGACATGGGATGAAAAACAAAGGAAGATTAGGCCAGTATTATCAAATCGTGGATTAATACTGGATGCTTAGCGTGGAATGACTAGGACGTCTTTTCTGAGAGGACTTTTTGATGTTTGGAGCGGTTGTTCTCAGATGCCGATGGGGGTGCTTAACACTTCTGAGGATACAGACTCAGAAGTGTTAAGCTGACTATCTACAATCTGAAGAATGTAACATGAGAAAACTTTGGTTTTGAAGATTTTCCCAGGATCATAAAATAAACTGTGTATCAGAGGCAGAGTTTTAACTGCCATTCACCTAAGACTACCCAGGTTTTATTGTAGAGATTCTAAAGATGAATCTGCAGTAAATGTTTGTTTACAGTTTACTCTTCATGTTCTTTCACTTTTTAACAGCTGGCCAGGGGTAAGAAGCAATTGCTGGAAACATGAGATTTTGACCTATCTCTCTGGGTCCTGTGGTATCTGCATTGTTTAACAATTCTGTACACTTACTTGTTTAATTGATTCCTAAAGCATACAGGGACTATTACCTTCACCCTGTGTAAATTCTAAATTTAGAATTTTGCGAATAACAATGTTGCTGTGAATTTTGGAAATGTGGTGTTCTACGTACGTATGAAGTATGTGGGGAACTGCAGCCTCTGAGTCTGAGAAGCAAGTGATTTTCCTTGGTCCTGAAACTTACCATGTCACGAAGCTTGAACAAGTTTTTTCCTAGGGGTGCAAAACTGCTATCCTTACTCTATTATCACCTCTTTCAAATATTCACAATGAAGTTTATAGAGATAATCAACGAATGGATGAAAAATATTGCTCTAGAAATAGTCCTTTGTAGGAGGAAGTATTGAATAATTTTGCAAGTAGATGCGAGTATTGGTATTTGACTAGATAAATTCATGGAGAAATAAGTGGAGAATATAAAAATCTATAGACACGACAACTGTAGCTTCAAATTGTAACTTGTTATACAAGTGAAACCTACGTAATGTGTCAATCTGCTTATGCTGTTGCCTGTGAAACCCTGCAAAAATCGTGTCCAATACTGAATTCAAAGGAAGATATCTTCACTTTGTCAAGTTTGTTATATCTCGCTTGATATCTGTAAAGCTTGATTTGTATCACTCTGACTAACTCCATGACCTACGGGGTTTTTCCTATTGTCTCCACATTTTGCAACCCTGCATATGTTCCCTTCAAATGAAATGAGTGCCTTGTTTCTGATAATGTTCTGTTCTTTCTTTGTATTTCTTAAAACAATTGATCCTACCGCTTAACTATATGTCTCACTTTTTTTTTGTTCCATTAGTTTTGCCAGCCTGGAGGATGGCAGCTTTCAAAGGAGAGAAAACAGCCAACGTTCTTTGTTGTGGTTTTGACTGATATAGACTCTGAGAGGCACTACTGTTCCTGTCTGACTTTCTATGAAGCAGAGATTAACCTGCAGGTAAAAACTTTACAATAAGTAAAAACACAGGAAAATGTGTCTATAAACAATAGATTAATTTTATAGAGGACAATTTTAGGAAATATTCTGCTGCTCCTGGTAAGGATGTATTTTTCTGTCATACAGAAGTGCATGTATTTTTGTGCAAAGGTAAAGGTTCATGTACTTGTTCGTGGTTTGTGTTTCTTTTATCTGCTTTGGAAAAAAACAACAACAAAAAAGAGCCAAAACCATTTCATTGAATGTCTTTTTCTCCGCCATATGTTTTTTTTAACAGGACAGACAATATGGTGTTCCCTTCATTTACTTCCGTGTTTGACATAGCATGAATGATTTGCATCTTTGCTCTAGGAAAAACGTTTATTAACTTCTGCTCCCTCTGCTGGCAAATTCCATCAGGCCAGCACAGCACAAATGCCGCTGTGCTCTAATGTATATACATATTTCTTTAAGTGCATTTATTAACAGGAATTGTGCGGGTGTAAATGGCAAGATTTCAAAACTGATACAATAATTCTTCAGTTTTTAGGTAGGTCAGAGTTTGGGTGTCAGCTACTTGGCAGTATTAGGTTTTAAGCATGTATTTAATTATTTTTGGGCAACCTCAGTCTTTCAAAAATAGACATTTAGTTTTCTGTTTCATGTAAAGTACTTCACAGAATCTCTGCTATGACATAATACTTGGAATCTTTAGCAGCTAGAATCTAGGGAAAACCTAATCCAATCTATAATTGCAGACTGTCATTGTTTTGTTTTGAAATATTTTATTTCCACATGAAAACTATAAGTAAAATCTTGGCATTAAGCGTATTAAAATTAGTTAAGATTAAATAGATGTTTAAGTAAACTGCCCTTTAGTGAGGAACTGTAACATTGTTGATTATTTTAAGAAAATGCTTCTGATAATCCAAGTTTGCGATGTTTGTTTAATACTGGGGTTGAAATGTTACCCTATTTGTAGAATAATTAAAAGATGCAGTAATAACAATATTGTGCTTTTTTGAGACAGAGTTGGAAGCCAGAGAATAATAGTTCTTACTTCATTAACACTGAAGTTTAGGTGAAAAATTTTGTGGATTATTAAAAGGACCTAAAGCAGAAATGTAACCAAAAATTAGATGTCTTAGATTTTAGATGAGCTGACATCTTCCTATAAAAACCCCTTTAATGTCTGTCATCTTTCCTTCATTTTATAAGTAAAGAGTGAAATATTCTTTAGTAACTCTTTTCCAGCTGATAAAAATTTACAATGGCTGATTCTTCCTCCACTCTAGGTATTTCATAACATACACTAAATTTAGCAAACTTTTTATTTGTTGCGTGGTTTCTAGCAGCTGCTTTTGATTCACTATCCACATCTTTCAAGTAATGCTCATCACAAAACATCCAGTATTAACTAAAATATTTTTTTCTTATATTGCCTAAGTACTAATAAAAATATATATAAAAAAGTAAAAACCTGAGTGCAGCAGGATGTTGGTTCTCATAATGCCATTCCTGGCTGTGTTCTAAAGAATGCATATTTTTCAGATGAACTTGCTGTGGTGAAATTTATTCTATGACTGCATTGTTTATAGCCAAACTTCCTGTTTCTTTCTAAAACCCAAAGAGAATAATTGAACGTGCCCTGTTACATGGTCATTAGACAAGAATTCAGCACATGTACAATCTGTAATGAAACAAGCTTAGGAAGCATTGGGCTATGAAAGTAATATTAATTTAACCGTTCAGATGCATGCCTCGTTAAGCAAACAGTCCGTGAAATAGAGTGTTTGGCGCTCAGAGTGAAATCTGGACAGTACCTGCCACAGTTAAATACAGTCCAATACTTTTCTAACCAAATGGTATAACTTACTAAGACAGAAGTCAGATTAAATTTTTTAAAAAGTTACTTTTTTTCCCAGTAGCCTTCACCAGGTAAAGCTTGCCTAATGCATGGGATTGGTAAGAATTCAGCTAGAGCAGATTTCAGGTTTTGCCTGACAGAACTGTCTTCACAAAAAATTGAGATCAATCCCTGTGTAGTTTCTGTGGCTAATTAAACTGCAAAGTAAACACAAACTAATTTAGCACCTTGTAAATGCTAGAAGAGAAATATCAAACTGTTTTTGAGCCTCCTGCATAATAATTCAAGAACCTTTTTTGCATGATGGATTAAGCTGGGTCTGAAAAGTTTTACTTCTGTCCTTCCAGTTCCTTTCACTCCTGCTTCAGCTGTTTGGTACAGGATAGTTTGTAAAGAAACGCTGCCTGGAAAGTAAGAAGGTGGTACTCACTTGGTATATCTAAGTAGTACCTAGGCTGCAAGATTAATATAGCGACTGTAAAAGCTACGTAGTCTGCAGGAAAAAAGTATTCTCCCTAGTATCTCTGAAAGCCCTGGATTCGGTTTAATCTCTTGGCAGCTGCATGTCATAACAAGTTTTCCAGAGGAAAGCACAGGCTCTACTAATCAGCTGATGGCCTATTTTCAACTTCCTACTCCTGCATAGAGAATTAAATACTGTTTTATTTGTTGACATCTGTGAATCGTGCTTTACATTGTTACAGTACTGTCATTCTGAACTGACCTGGAATTTATTAGCTGCATGGATGCTGGTCAGTTTGATTGGTGATCAGTTCTCATGAAGTTATGATAATATATCAAAAAAGATTCTTTTTATGTTTAGTCTGATTAATATTCCATATCTGTACTTACAAGGAAGGTGAAGACATGATATCCCATTAAATATGGAAAGAGAGCTTACTCGGTGCTGTGAATGTAGGTGATAAACCTTTGCCCTGTAATCCTTCAAGAATTGTTCTCTCTTATGATGCTTAATTGTCCCAGTAACATGTTAAAGCTATATAAGGGTATGTTCCTCATCTGACAATAAAATGAAGCATAGTGAAGTTTGACCTTAAGAGGAATATAAAATTTGGAACGCAACTAGACTACTAGAGGCAGTCTAATAATGGTTAACAATGGTAAAGCTGGTGTTATTTAAAGACTTCTATTAGTATGTTCCAGAGTTCTGTGTGCAAGGTTTAACGCTTTCCTCAAGTTCCTGCCGATAGAAAGTGTAAAGAAATCTGAGGTACTGCAGTGTTTGCTTCTTCCAGTTTTTTATGTTTCCACACGTGCTTGGTCCAGTGCACGTTTCTGTCTGGCTTTAAATGCTCTAGTGAATAACACTGGATGCCACAATGACTTAGATGTATCTATGGGAATTAAGAGGAGGAGAGTAGGTCAAGACATTCCTATTTCCTCTTCCCCTACAGTGCCTTGAAGGGTTTTTTCTGTTTTGATTTCTTTTTTTAGGTTTTTTTTTTACCCCCCATTACTGTACTTTGATTAATACTGTTGACTTCAAATCTCAGAGATTTGAAATCCTCTTGAAATCTCATTGTTTTGAAGAAAACCTTGTCCTGTCAATCAAAACAGTAGTCTACTTAGCTTATTTTTCTGGTGACTGAAACCAGAAGCTGTTGAGCAGCCAAAGGGTGTTTAGAAGAATCATAATTTACATCTACAGAATTCACCCATAAAACTCAGTTACTCTGTGTAACTTGTATTAGTCATCAGAAAATGCACATATATATACACATGTACACACGTACTCATATATATGAATAGTTCTGTGTCTTGTATACACTGTTTGCTAAAATGAGGTTCTTATTTCTAGCAGCATTTTCTGGATGTTACCACTTAGCACACAGAGAATTGTTTTAGTAATTTTGACTCAGCAGATACTTCTATTGACCTCAGCTGTGCTTCTTACCAATTACGCAGTTAAAATTTATCCTAACGGTGCTTGGAAGAGCACCATAGATGCAGTCTTTTAAAAAAAACCACAAAAGTTGACTTGCATAATTTGGGAACTTAATGGTCAAATTGTACATTGCTTTGCACTTTGATAGAAATTTATCCTCTTTCCCCAAACCCCGCTGTCAACAAATTAGAGAATGATTGATGAGGAACTGAGCCTGTGCAACTGCATTTCTTGCATTACAGAAAATCTGCTCAATGAGATCGACACTAAACCCCAAACATTTGTTTATAACAATCTTACTACAAGATTGTATCATTCTTGTGTGTCTTAAGCATATTTATGTTAAAACATTGGGATCACAAAGTTGATAGGATTAAATATATCCCTCTGGAAAATGGACACAAGTAATAATTCAAAAGTCTTCCGTTTTCTGCCATTCATGTTCTCTTCTTCTCACTGCTCCCTGCAAAAAGAAGAAAAAGAAATTGTGAAAATCCCTAACCATAAAATGGCAGATTCACAAATATTTCCTGAGTCAAGGGAAAAACTGCCAACAAAATTACTTCATGCTTCATAAAGTTTTAATTTTTATGCTTGGACTGGAGAGTTGGTGATCCTACTGTGTTAAAGCATATGCCGCTTGATGAGTCACTGGCGTTGGGTTTTCAGCAGAGAATGAGAACACTCAGTTCAGTTGTACCCTTTTTGAAGTGTGAAATGTGATCCCCCTTTGGATATTATATTAGCATGTTATTCTTAAGATGAGGTTTAATAAGTTTTTGTGTATGTTCCAAGTGTTGTTCTGAAAGCGAACTCTTAGAGTCAGTGCCCCAAAACACGTTTTGTGGAAAAAAACCCCAAACCCCACAATTTTTAAAATAGTGTTTAGTATATTGCATGATCTTCTTTGTAAATCTGCTGTAAAACAGATAGTGTGATAACATATGGAGATTTAAGTAATGCCTTATTTCCTTTCTGTTCCTGGGTGAGGAGAAAATTGCAGCTAATATCCTATATAATTAGAAATAGACTTAGGTTTGTAATGTCCTTTTGTACCTTGAAGGTCCTCTCTAGACCAGAATTTAAAGATAAGGTGAGAAGAGTTGTACAGAGGAAGGCGTACTTCCATGTTCCTATTAACTCTGGCAGTAATTTCTCCTGTCCTCTTTATCCCCTGGCTTGTGCATTCGCACACACACCCCCAGTGTGAACTCAGGCTGTTGCAGGGTGCGAAGCTTTTTCAAGTAAAGGTCTCCTTTTCTTCTTTACTCCTGTGGGAAAATTCAGAAACTCTACGCTCTGCACTTACTATTTGCACATGCGTAGTTCTTGCTAAAGACCTGTTAATGCAGTTCTGTAGCTTCCTTAGCACTTCCGTAGCAGATTTTTCTTCTGGAGCTAGCCCTCTAAGTTTATTTTAACATTTGTACATGTGTTAGAATTGGATACATGCGTTTGTATAATCTGAAAAGTAAACAAAATTAATTGATACTGAATGTTTTTTGGGCTTTGATTGTTAATAAACCATCTAAGAGTGTATTTGGCTGCAACTGAGACCAGCAGAGACTAAGTCACATGGGGGAGAAAGGGATCTATCCCAAATGAGCAATTGGCATGAGATTACTGAAGCAAACGTCCAGTAATTTCTCTTAAAATAAGAGGTCATGCGTGGTCTCTAAATCTCCTTTGCTGGGCAGTTAGTAGAGAAACAGCAGGCTTGCTGAACATGGCACAATTTCAGTGCAAAATTTTGCATAGGGCAAACTTTTTGATGATTATAATGAAGTACTAGAGTGAAAGTTTGGTAATGAGAGATGTTCCTTCTCTCTCTGGGACTGGATGAATTAATAAAAGTACAATTCTAATTTCACTTTCTGTTCACATTTGACTTCCTTTGACTTTCAGGTAATACCTTCCAGCTTCCACCTTCAGAACAGTAAAGCTACATATAGTGTTTTTAAAGCTACATATAATTTTTCTGGTGGTACCTCCCTTTCAGTTGATTTTCCTCACTCTGACAGGAGGATAAACCTAATTTTTCTCCATTCAACGGTAATCAGAACTAAATGCACTGACTTCCGTAGCATATGCCTCCAGAGTGCAGATGTACAGTAAGTGTGCCTGGATTGTCCTCACATCTGAAAGTGAGTGACACCTCTAACAACGGCAGCTCACAGAGCTGCCTGCTGCAGGGGAGCTACAAAGACCCAGAAGGACACAGTGGCCCAACTGCGAGGAGTGAGAGCCTGTGTGGGTGAGGACTGGATGGACAGCCTAGAGCTGTCGGCAGGTAGGTTCCAGTTCAGAGATGCTTTATCTAGGAGCCTTCAGTGTAGGAGGTCTGATAAATGGCAAATTTGGGCATGCAAATTTAGGTATTAAGATGGACATACCCAAGTTCTTAAGCTGGAGATGAAGACAGAGAGGAACGATAGTTACAGTTCATGGGCAAACACTAATGCCTTCTCAAGCTAAGTCCTTTAACATCAGCTGCCTTCAGTAGCAGGGAGAAGTATATGAAGAGTTAAAGTAAATAATAGGATAGGACCTGATGCAAATTACTTTCTAACAGTTTCACTGTTAGCTCCATTGGTTGTTGTGTTTCATGTGGTGTTACTGCTCCTGTTTTGGCAAGTCGGCACACAAAATAGCTCCAATAAAATTTCCATCTTACACTCCTTTGATGCTAAGCATGGAAACTAAACACCAAGTCTGTTCTTGGCCTTATAAAACAGAATCTTAAACTCATAATTTTCAACTCTGAAAATATATTTGTGATCTAAACCAAACAAAATGCATTGGGCAGAAAACGTTGCAGGACTTCCTCATATTCACCTTTGCACCTGCTTAAGTTTGCCGAGTAGCATGAGAGAAGCAGGAGACTGTGATGAAGTTTTGAAGTGGTACCAATCGTGCATTGTTAAGCGGAGCCTGTGCACTCTGTGTTGTCGGCTTTGCGGTGTTCACTACATTCCCTTTAACGATCTCCCTAAATACAGTGGCCTGAGTACTGAACTGGGAGAGCTAGGTGACTGCCCTTCTCTTGCTCCATTAGAACACGTAAATCACTTTTCCACAGTATCCTGTGTGTAGCATTTGAAGAAAATGTATAATGTAAATTTCAGTTTTAAGAAAGCTTTTACTCTTGATTAGCTCTGATTTATTAGAGGGAAATATGCCATATTTTATTATTAAAATTAAACTTAGTGTAATACTTGAAATTTTCTTCTAATACCAAGCTTTCAAACTTTTATCTCATTGCAGTGTACTTGATAAAATGATGCAAACTGTCCCCAGTTGTTCTTAGGCTTTTTTATAAATGTGGAGGGGTTTATAAAGCAAAAGGACACCAGTTTAAAGCAAGTTATTACCGTATTAAATAGTATGTGTACAAGACCCACAAGTATTTGATTTTAACTGTATCTATTAAAAAATAAAAGACCTCTTTTTCTAGACTGTGGATCTGGGACATCTCACCTGATATGTTGGTAGGTAACACCAGTTATTGGTTACCTTCCTCATTACAAAAGGCTTGAACAATTAGTCCAAGTTTGTCTAACTTGGGCTTAGTGCCATATACAGCCCTTGGCTAAACTGAGGAACAAATTGCTCTCAGAAAACAAACAAATAGCAGAGTGATGATGAACAACGCTGATCACTGTTAATTTTTCTATTACTTATCAGTCAGGGGATTAATGTGGTTTGTGGTGTTTTTTTTTTAATTTGGTCATTTGAACATCTATTTTGCGAGTTTGTGTTGTTTTTTTTCAAATGCTTGCACAAATGCATTTATTAACTCAGCTATTTTTATTGACCAAGTTTGTAAACTAGAAAGTGATACTGTTAGTTCAATTAGTTGGTCATTGTATGTTCCAGTTTACTCCATCACATAATTAAATATGTTAAATGGATACTTCTCACGATACAAGAAGAAAGACAGACAGTTGAAATATATGTAATCATACTCTCTCTACTTTGGTAGTTTTTTTGACCAATCTCTTTAAGTGACCACCTTACAGCTATAGCAAACAAGTTGATCAGTTTAATTGCATCCTGTGTCCTTCAAAGGAAATGTCACTATTTTTTGAGTTATCATCATCATCTTCCAACCAATATAAGTACAAAAGGAAAACTATAATAACTAGATTTTAAAAAATAAAACGATGTAACAGTATTATCTTGCATCTCATTTAACCGATTTGATTTCGTATTTCAGTTTATTTATCTTTAACAAGGTTTTCTTTGACATCCAGTTATTCTTAATGTAGTTGTAAGCTAAATGCTGTATTTATAAAATAAAAAGTATTGAGGGAAAAAAAGACAACTACAACCAAATATTTTAATTTTTTTTATGATTAAAGAGAATTTTTTTCATTAAATGGAAGAGGGAATAGATGAAGAAGGATGAAATGCGCACGTGTCTGAACAAAAGTGTACATAGAAAGAATTAAGTTTGTGGGTTTACTGCCCTGTATTT
The DNA here is from genome assembly GCF_000703405.1 of Apaloderma vittatum. Lineage (NCBI taxonomy): Eukaryota > Metazoa > Chordata > Aves > Trogoniformes > Trogonidae > Apaloderma > Apaloderma vittatum. Next base: position 110,291 of record NW_009722238.1, on the reverse strand, counting down.
GGTATTGCTGGAGAATGCTTGTGCTGTTAATATTTTGCTTGAAAAGTAGGTTAAAAGTCATGTGTTTGAAATGATTATCTACTTAGTCTGCTAACTCCTAATAATGTGCCTGCGTGCCTGTCAGAGCATTTAGCCGTGGAAGAAATACAGCTAATCACATTATATTTTTCCAAAAAAAATTTATGAAGTGAGTGTTTTTACTGTGTAAATGATTTTGTAAATGAATTAATGTAAATACTCTTCCTGTCAACATTGTAATGGATGGAAATAAATGAATGTATGCAGGACATGCGGCTGTTGATTTACTGTGTTTCTCTATTAATCTGTGAATCACAATTTTAACCTAGAAATAGGATGCAGACTAGACTAAGCGTGTACATCACATGTGCATTGGTTGTCGTTCAGGCACGACTTGCTGTCCAAAGCCGAGTGGATGCCCGTATGAGCGTGTGTGCATGTTGCTCTGTCAAGTGTTTTACTTTGTTATGAAAATACATGTAACTTATAATTAAAGTAACTTGTTAAGGCAAAATGAAGCACTCTCATTTTAAACCATTTCTTGGTTTAAAGATGCCCAATAGTCAATGTCTTCAGCTGCCACCTTTGGCTCTGACCACGACACACAGGACTGTGCAGACAGGACTGGACAGGATTAGGCTGTTTTTATGTAGTTTGTTTCAGTAGGAAGTCATTTAGATTAGTTAAAACAAGTGCTTTTGAAGGAACCTATTTAATTTCTAAGTAGGAGAACAGTTACACTTTTTGATCATGCACCCATCTCAATAAAACTTGTACAGGAAGCTTAGTGTAACTAAACATTTTTTGTAATTAAAAGCATTTATTAAGTAATCTTTTTAAGTGCTTCTACTATCCTTGTTTAAACTGTTTTTATTTGGATTCATGTATTTGCTTAAAGAATCTGTATGTTGTGCACTGGGGTTGTGAAATAAAGCTCATGAACTCACAGCATTCCTGGCATTTAAGAGCCATTCAGTCAGGTTTCTTCCATTTAATAGAAAAGTGATGTGGGATTAATTTTTTAAAAAAAATAAACTGAAATGCTGACTAGTAACAGGACAGAAATAGAAGGCACAAATACTTTGTGTTGTCATATGGAAATGGAAGTAATTTTTCTCATTTTTCCTAATTAATATAGTGATTGTTGCTTAGAAGAATGCTTGGTTTAGAGGAACAAGTGAAATAGTTGGAAATTTGGTGGGTGATATGAGGGTGGAGAGAATTACGTGCAAAAATTGGAAAGCACGGACTTTCTGTTATTTGAAATGTACTCAGCTGATGAATTTGTCGAAGAATGTGTGGAATTTTAGAAATGAGAGTATTCAGTGACATCTTCAGTTTTGGCCACTCATAATAAATATTTGTGATTGAATAGTAAGCGCTGGCAAGGAAGTTACAGCAACTTGCGCAATATCATGAGCAACTTCAAGTTTATCTACAATGCATCTTTTTAGTTTTTAAAATTAGTGTTTGTAAGTCTGAGGGAAGTTTTGAGAAATCTGAACTAGTTTTCTTGTGAAGAAATTCCTTTAGATTCCAAATTCACTGTATCAGGCTGAAAGTGACTTTATAGATAATTTTAACTGTAACATTAGTGGAAATCCTGTAAGAAATTGAATTATATGAATGTGACTAGGAGAACCACACACTCTTTTGTGAAATAATTATTTCTGTATTTAGAGTATCGTTGATTGTAAATCAGCTAATGTGAAATGGGGAGCATTTAATGTGAAACACTGTCCTGTCAAACTTCTGTCTCGGAGATCTTTGGTTCAGGTTCACTGGTTCAGGTTCATTGGTGAGACTTTGCAGGTGAGTTTTAACAAGTCTGGGAGTTTCAGCAGCCATTGCAATGTGCTCCTATTAGTTGACTACATTACCAGTTCCAAATAATGCAGTCGTTTTCTTTTCTAAAGCTCTGAGATCTGTTAACTTTTTATAAGATTACTGACATTTTAGCTTGAGATATCTTTCTGCTTATTAATTGAAGTGTATCTGTTTTCAAGGGAACAAAAGAAATTGAAGGTGAAGAGGAGTCTGGTTTAATTCCGCCTGCAGAAATATTTGCTCCTAAAAGTCTGGTGTTGGTCTCCAGATTAGACTATCCAGAAATCTTCAGGGTAAAGAACTTGCCATTGCCATTTATAACATATATCATCTGACAAATCTGTTCTTAATGAGTAACAAGGACAGTATTTTGGATTTAAAACATCTCAGGATTGATTTGGGAATTTAAAAGCAAAAGTAGGCTTACACTGAACTAGATAAAATTCAAATGTCTACGACAGTAAATAGCTCCTATAGGTTAAATAATTATTTTTTTTTACCCTCCAAACAGTTTTAAATTTACATAGAAGATGAAAAAGAGATTTTTCTGGGTTCAGTTTACTGTATTAGGACAAAGCTAGACTTGCTTGAGTAAAACCAAGACATAAACAGTATTTGATTAAATATGTAATGGTAAATTAATAGTGAAATCTTAATTTTTCTCCATCTGTAAGGCAAATTATCACAGCCTCTTGCAGATCAAATTAAGATGCATGACAGAGATTTAAGGAACTTGGATTACTTACAGCTGATGAAATATGACTGATCTGAAATAAATGAAAAGCTTAAAATTTTGTTAGGCCAATACATATTAACCGAAACAAATGTAGTTCAGTTTACAGATCAAAGAAGGAAATCATTCAACACTTAAATTGTCATTAGACATTAAGAATGAGTGTACAGAATGAGAGTAAAAGTCCATGTAGCTCAGTATTATGGCTCTGATAGTGGCCCATAGCAAACGCAACACAGCGTAAGAATAGGGCAGGCTGTAGAAGTAATTCTACAAAATACTTCCCTAATTCAGTGTGAGTTATAGATAAATGACATCCTGAACTAGAGGTGTCAGTTGCATGAGTTTTTTCATATAATTTGTCCAGTTCCTTAATGCTTAGATTTTAGAACAACACATGGCAAGGAGTTTTACAGTTTAACTATGTGTTATATGAAAAGTTACTGTTGGAATTATTTCTAAGAAGAGAATTCTTAAAATATTTGCCAATTTATCAGAATTACAGCAGTAAAAGACAGCAAAAGGATGCCAACAAAGTTAGTTATTTTCTTTTTTCCAAAGGCTTCTTAGAACATGATGTTGAATCATCTTACATTAAATTATTAGTAAAAATGATAAAGCTTTATCTCAGTTAAACTGGACCCAGAAAAGCATATGCTTTATGTTAATATACTGTTAATTTTAAAATATATTTTATCAAAATATTAAATTGAAGAATGTAAGTTAAATAACTTACGAAACTTTTGATCCTTGATGCAAGTCTTAAAGTGAGTCTCAGAAGCTCATCGATTCATTGATGTTGTATTCTAGAAACCTAGATGAAGCTATGTTGATTTTTATGTGTTTTTTTTTAAAAGTAACTTGTAGTAAAGCACATTTTTTATAGTGAAAAAATCACAAATGCTAAATACAGAATTTCTTTAAAAAAAAAAAATGCCCGCCAGCACATTTTTTTTAAATGAGTGATTGGTTCTGTAGCAAATTACTTTGTCTTCAGTTGGAAAGTACTTCACTACATTAATAACCATTAAGACACACTTATTTAAAAAAATTGTATACATAGATCTTTAATTTGACATCTGTCTTCCATGTATAGCAGTCTAATATATTTTTGTCTACCTTCCTAGGCTTGTCTTGGCCTGATCTATACCGTGTACGTGGACAGCCTGAATGTGTCACTGGAGACTCTCATTGCAAATCTCTGTTCATGCCTTGTCCCTGCTTCTGGAGGGTCTCAGGTAAATGCAAAAAAAAAGGGTATTTTTCCAATTAATTTAATTTATGAAGAAAACATAAAATAAATTCTTGAAATATTTTTGAAGAAAAAAAGACCATAGTTCAGCTGAGTGCCTGTCTTCTAAAGACAGCAAAAATTCCATTCCAGGATAAGGTCAAAGGGTTAATTTTGTCACCGAGTTGGCTCTTTACAAGGCTCAGTAACAAATCAAGCAGTTTGTGTAAGTTCAGTTTTTAATAATAATGTGTGCTCCAGAATATTTCTGCTTGTTACATATGTTTTTTAAAAGCCTTTTTCCCTTGCGATTTTCTGACATCCCCATCATTTTAATTTTTTTTACCCGTGTCTTTTCCTTGTTGCAGTTTAGGATTCCACTGGTTTTTTGTTTGGTAACTTTTAAATTTATATTTTCAAGGTTTTTTTTAAAAAATGTTTTTAAAGTATTTTGAACGTGGTTTTCTCAGGTATTACAGGTAGCCCATGCATTCAGAAATAAAAAAGAAGTTTTCCAGCAAATACACTTTCTGCTTTTTACCTGTGTTTCTCTGTGAGCAGAAAGTCAAATTTGTTTATTGTTTTGCTTTCTGTGGGTTTCTTTCAAGCCAGTTGCTTGGCCTTTACTTCATGCTGTGACACTACTGGGAAATTGTAGTTCTTATCATGAGTCATGGAAATGGCAATATTTTGAAGTCAGATTTCATACGTGTTTTCTCACACCTCCTGCTCAATGTATGGATTATCAAGCATCCTGAAACCCTACAAATCCCTTTCTTCTCCGGTTTTCCCATAGCCTTGGCTGCTTTGGAATTTCTCTTAGTGCTGCAAGTGGCAAAAAGTCCTCTCGGCTTACTTAAGATCTACCTTACTGCTTTCCAGGCAACCATATCTCTGTTTTTGCATTCCAGGCATTTTGGTTTTGAAGGGCAGTAATTAGATTGTATCCCCTCATCAGAAACCATCAAATATCTCCCAGTGGTATTTGAACCTTGTAGGACAGGTTTGGGTGATCCACCTGAACCTCTAGAGGCTTCTCTTCTCCCCTCTAAATATGGCTTTCCCAGTGGCTGTTTCCTTTGCTAGGGAGGAAAGTTTTCCTGGAAAGTTTTTTAAGGAGTTACTAAAAATTTTAACATTGAATGCCTTCAAAGCCATAACTATTTAACTAACTCAGTGGAAGGCAAGAAAGGCACTGTCCTGCTGTACATTCAAGGAGACACATCATTGTCTTAAAATAATATTTCAGAACCCTATTGGTCGATTCAATTACTCTTAATGGCTTTAAACTTCTGTTCACAAAATAAATACTGTTTTCAGGATGTATCACTAGCTGATAACTTCTTGATTATTCTAAATAAATTTATACTCAGTTAAAAAAAATCTTTCTACAGAAATTGTTTTCTTTGGGAGCTGGAGACCGACAACTGATACAGACTCCTCTACATGATAGCCTTCCTGTTACAGGCACCAGTGTGGCTCTTCTCTTTCAGCAGCTAGGTATGTCTAGGTCTGCTTTGAAAAAAATTTTCTTTTTTTAAATTACAGAATGAGGTATTTTCTGTTCTTATTCATTTCAAATCATGTGCCAAGAAAGCTGCACAGTAAATGTTAATTTCTTTGGGATGAAAGAATGACTAATAGTGTTTTAATACCCTGATCAAATGTTCACATAACCTTTTTGTACATCTTGCCTGTGGTAAGTTATCTCCAATATTATCTAGTATTTGTAAGTGTATTTTGAGCAGCAGTGAGCATGGCCTCTGTTTAATTACAAAAACATTCCTATCGGAAGATTGCCCACCCCTTGGATACTGTGCAAACTCCGGACAAAACCAAGGAGGGTAATAGGCTAGTAGAAAAGATACCTTGTAGTAATGTTGGTTACTATGTGAAATTCATATTTTTCTGTTGTTATCTATTATTCCCTGTTTTTCAAGAAGATCAAATGCTTACTCTAATCAGGTGCAGGCAATGTGTTAAACATGGATAGGCCAAACAACTTTCCCCTTTTCTGAAGGTATAAGATACTGTGTGAGGTACCACAAGTATTTCCATGTTTTCATAGTGTACATCATGTTACAGAATAGCGGATAGTTCCTTTCACGTGTAGGTGGTGGGTTGTCATTGTCTTCCAAAGGGCAAGTTTTGTTGATGCCTAGTGTGTGTTTAGCACACAAATATTGAGTAGGCTGTTTATCAAGTAATGGCATGTTCAGTTTTTTCTGTTCTGGGACAAGTCACTTAATCCTATTCAAATTATTAATAGAATGTAAAAGAGTAGCTAGAAAAATATTTGTGAACTGTATAAATCACCTTTTTAAAAATAGCTCTTTCTTTGAGGAAGATGGGCAACAAGACAAAATTTATGCTATGAATAGATACGGAAGTAATTTCAACATTTATTTTGAGAAATATTGTGCAATAGTAGTCTCATCATGCTTTTTCTGCTTGGCAGGATAATACTGTGTCAGCGGATGACCCTCCCTGTATTACCAAGTTTGCAGCATTAGACCTTATTTTTACTTATGCGTTAAACTACAGTTGGGAAAAACAGCCCCAAAGGTTTTAAGCTTAATAATAAGGGGCGGCAGTGTTTGACATTTTAAATCATACATTCTTTTCTTATTTAAAAAAGAATAATATATGTGAATAAAGTGACAAAAGCCAGGCCTGTTGCTGGATCACTACACCTAAAAATGATTTCAGGAACAAGGATTGTTGACGTTCTGGAAGAAGAGTAATTATAAAGTTACTTTTTAAGATGATCTGTGGTAGTTAGAAGATTTTCAATACTCTTCTATTTCTCCTTGTGTGTTAAAACACAGTAGCCTTCTTCAGGCTCAAATGACATTTTGGTTATATTTCTCTTCTCTCTCATTTTGTTACCAAGGTTTTTTCCTGTGTTTCTGCTTAAGTTCTTCTATTTCTCCAAACTCCAACCTTACTCATCTTCTCCATTCTGCTGACAGCATGGTTATTCAGCACTGCCATGTATCTTAATATGTATCTGAGACATACAGCTCCATCTTCCTAACAGGCAATTTTTTCCAAAGAACCTAAACCACGAAATTATGTTAGGGACCTGAGCAGCAAACCAGGAACCTAAGGTTTAACCAGCACTTGCACTTTTCAATTTCGGTTAACCCACATTTTTTTAAATGGTTCTGTAGTTGTACCAGTCACATTCAGCATGCATTTTCCTCTTGGAAGACTGGAAATCTCTGCTTAGACTGATAGTTTTTTTTGTCCTTGGCATTTCTTGTGAAAGTTGATGTCAGGGCCCTGAGCACATGAGCAGCCCCCCATGATCACTTCTCACAGAGCTGAGTTGCCAATGCTCAAGGTCAGCATTGCCGTACCACAGCTGTGCAGCCTTGGTCAATCTGTTGAGGAAAGAACTGCGTGAAAGATGTGAGTAGGAGGGTCCTGGTGACCTCTTTCCTTGGATGCTGTTCTTAAGCTCAGACTGTGCCATTGCGTCATTGCACAAGCCATGTTGCAGCGATGCTTCTGCCTCTCTGACCCAGATCCTAACCCATGGACTGGACATCCCGCCTTGATCTCAGGTCTTCTTCCTGATGATGGACTCGCCTTGTGATCATTGACTGACCTGGCTACCATTGCTGGTCCTGATGCTGACCCTGCCGTGCTGACTTGGCTTCCTGGCTTGACCTCAGACCTTCCTCATAACTATGGGCTTGTTTGGCTATTTCAACTTCTGGCTGAACCCAACTGTTCTCAGCAAACCTGCCCAACTCGTCTTTCTCTGGGTACTGTGGGACTCAACCACTTGTTAGTGAGGGCACTGCCCCTTCCTACCTTGTTCCCGTTCTTGGTAACTGCCAAGTTGCAGAGCAGTTGCCATTGCTGGTCCTGACAGCTAGTGGGTCTTCAGTTTTTGCTGTTTACCTTCTGAAAGTCTTGAGAAAGTTGATATTCTGATGCTAGTTCTTCATGGTAAGTTTAGATTCCTTTGATACTAAAAATCAAGCTTTGCAAGTCCTAGAAGAGATGTAGTTGTTCACCACTACCTGCCTGGTATAGTTTGGTTCTAACGAAAACAACTTTGTGACAGCTAATTTTTAAACTCACAATACTTGTGGGACATATTATTCTTTATGTTTTCATTCTGAATGAAAGTAAAGGTAGCTTTACTGCTTAGAGGATGTAGCAGCCTTTAGAAAACATAAATACCAAAAGAACATAAAGTCTGAAAAGAATATTTAAGATTTTGGTCATAGTATTGCTTATATTGGCTTGTAAAGGCTGCTTTTTGAACAATGTTAGGCTTTTATGCTGTATTTTATCCTTTGATTTTCCTCCATATCATAGACCGTAGCTATTACCTTTTGCTGCTTTTTACATCAATATTTTTCAGAGTAGACAGGATTCTGAAATGTGTTGAGAGGCAGTGACCTCTATTTCTAGTAGTGTCCACTGTTTTGTGCAACAGCGATGTGCATGAAATAAGATGCTTGCTCAGTCTGAACTTTTGTTACTAATGCCTCTTTGAATGAGACAAAATATGCAGCAGTTAATTTTAAGCAAAGTCTAAATTTCAAAAAGGCAAAAGAAGCTTACCTCTGCCTATAGAAAGACACTGAAACAGGGCCTACTCAGAACAGATTACTTTTCTCTCAGCTTTTGCTGGTAGGAATACAGAAATAACTCTTCATGTTATTCCAAAGCAAGCTTGATAGCAGTTAAGTCATAAGACCCTGCAAAACCTTAAATTTCAAAACTTCAATGTTAATGCTTGTGCTGAGAGGAAAGGAAAAACATTCTATAGAAATTTGATTCCATGTATTTGTTCTTAAATTCATGTTTAAAGTATTGCTATTCAGTTTCAATGTGAGCTGAGGTATCGCTATGTCGGGAGGTCAGGAAAAAAATTTGACAAAGAAAGGATTTTTAAAGGTTGCTATATATTTTGCAGAGAATCCAAATACGATCTTTCAAGAAAATAAAGCAACTTTTAAAATTTTTCAAGGTTACGGTTTTTTTGCAGTTTCTTTAATGAGTGTTTATACTCCATTAATATCAACCAACATTGGCTGAAGGTAGCTCTATCAGAATATCCTGATCAACCACGTGTTCTTGTTGTCTTTGCATTTATTTGATTCCATTTTATAATGCTTCAGTAGTTATATCCCTTGAGGAAGACTTCATAGTCCTTAGACAGGAAGGAGATATGTTTGCAGTTTCTTGTGTATCCTTGACCATTTTTCCTGTGTACAGTTTAAGAATGACAATACTCTTCTCATTCTTAGATATTTTCTTTCTAAAGAACGCAATGGTATTACTCTGGCTCAGCATAGATTTGTTAAAGGGCAATTTTCTGCTTTAAATGGATCCAGTCAAATTATTAGTGTACTTTTGCTCCATCAGGATTTAATCTGTAATATTTCTAATAAGAATATTTTACAATCCATTACATGCAGGAGTCTTTCCCAAATGTTATACTGTTGTTTTTCATATTGCAGCTACTCATAGTTTTATGAGTTTAATTCTCCATTTTGCCTGTCAGCTGTATTCTTAGCTATGAGTGAAATACTTGATTTTAAAATTTTATGTATCCAAGCCATGTGTTTATCTGAAATTAGTCATTGTAGTTTGATTCAGATTGTTTGAGACTTGTTTTATGTGTAGCTGCAAAGAATGCAAAAATACCCATCATCAAGGTAAAAAAGTTTTAATCTGATAGTTAATAGTTCAATATTGAGACATGTTGCTTGCCACCGTTCCTGCAGGAGACAAATAATCTTATATTTGGTCTGAGTGAAGATCTTCCCCGTAATAGCTTTGAATTTTATATGGAAACCTACTATGACTGTCATTCTCTTGGCATTTATTCTTTCCTGGAATTTGGTTTTGATGTGTGTTCAGTAGAAAAGAAAAAGTACAAAACCAACGTTTAAAGTAACTAAATCTTAAAGTAACTAAATCATTTAAAGTAACTAAATAAATAGCACTTATCAAGCCTGTGTCTATAAGCCAGATGTACAATCAGTTGCAAACCTTCAATTGATGATGAAAGTTGTGTTTGTGTAATTCAAAGTTGTTCATGTAAATTTGGCACTTACCTCCCTGCCATGTGAGTATGTTCTACATAGGAAACCGTTATTTGTCTGGTTTATCTTCCATTGTCTTTTCTGCTTTTTTGAGAAAACAACACATAAATCTCGAGCTTATCAGTCTCACTTTGGATATGTTTAGCTTTATAACCATGCATAAGAAATGGTATTGCACTTTTTCGGGGCTGAAGACTTTATTATCTAAATATTTTATTATTAATCATCTTTAGCTGTATCGTTGTCTCTGAAAAAAAATAATTACTGATTATGTTCACGCAGTGTATTGGCCGAGTTATGTTCAAAGGCTCAAGAAATCCAGAGGGCTTTTCCTGCTCCTTTAAGTAGATCTGCAGAAGGATTTAATGAAATTGGAAATAATGAAGTGGTATCAGCATGCAAATGACAGACATCACTGTAGATGATGTAGATCGTATTCCTAAGTAGATCGTATATTTGTCTATTGAGCTTAATCCCTCTTTCGTTGTGCCTGTGTAATTTTGGGTTTGGATGGCAGCCATCTGCTTGACTTGGTGTTGACAGAACACAGTTGATAAACTTTGGGAGAGCAACGGTGGCAGGAATATTTATCCATCAGCTAAAGACATCTTTTATGTATACATATATATATAGATAGATATACTTGTTTTCATAGTCTCTTTGATCTATTGTTTCATGATCAGTTGGTTTTTATATCAGAATCATTCTGTGTTGTCCTCCTGTTCCTGACCTCTTCCTACCCTCCCCAAAGGCTGTTTGCAGAGAAGCCTTCATTCTGCTGTGCTTCTTCCAAAGAACACGCAACAGTCATGGTTCAGATGCTGAAAAACAACCTACAAAATGACAAGTTTTTCTCTAAAACCACATTTTGATTACTGTACTACGTCACACCCGTATTTGCTTCTAATGTGCCCAGAAATTAGTATGAACACTTTATTCATTGAATGTTTGATTCTTTGAGGGAGTCTTAGCTGAGGGCTCTGTGCTGTAGAGACTGCTGCTCTTCCTCCGCAGTGTGACAAAGACCAAGTCAGCTCATCTCTTGGGGTCCTCCTCGGACTCATGTTCTCTGTTACCCAGCCAGCAAGCAGGATAAATGACCTCTCACAGGACTCGAAGCTGGCACAGCTAGATTGCTCCCCGTTTGTGAGCACGTTTGGCTCTGATTTCATCACATAGTGTGCAGCGCAGGCCTAGTCTGTTAACAGAACTGCACACCTTTCTGAAGTGGAATTGATCCTGAACTGAGTGGCAGCAATTTTGGGGGTTTGTTTTAACTGTGTGCAGTTGATTGGAGATAACTGTGTAATTTGGGGGTTGACAAATGAGTGCAATTTGACAAGGATTACCCATAAGAATATTGAGTAAAATTATTGCCCCTTATTTATTAGTTAAGCTTGTATTTTGTTCATTAGCAGCGCTGTACAGCTACATCTAAAAATACAAATGAAAAGAGTTTTATTTTTCTCTACTTTTTTCCCCAGTTATCTTCAGAGCCAGACACTGCCTGGCACAGAACTTGTACTGTGTACTCTCCAGTGGCCTTTCAGAAAGGCTTTTCAGTCTTTGTTGACCCATTTCCTGGATTAGTCTGGCTAAGTTACGGATTATTTTGTCTATTAAGCTTTTTCTTGTGTGCCGTAATTCAGGAATGGCATATTGGCATAATAATGTAGTCAGCTAGTTGAGTTTCCAAATCCATGTTTATAACTCTTTACTAAAGTCTGAAGAAGTTAGTGATAATATTTTGATTTCTTGCAATATAGAGGACAGTTAATAATTTGTCAAGCACACTTAGTGTTCGGGGTTTTTTTAATCACGCTTAAATAAATACTTAAATTCTAGAACAACAGGAAGCAGGCAGAATGATACATTTGTTGATGTAGGATGTCAGATAATTTAGTGCAAATTACAGATTCTTTAAATACTTGAAAACAGTGAAGGTCAGGAAGCCTCCATTCAAAATTTTCCAGCATATGTATAATATTTTACAGGATGTCTGTCTGTCTGTAGACTGCAAAAGAGTAATCTGTAAAAATCAACTTGTTTGTTGTTTTTCATGTTGTCTATTTATGCCCTGACAAATTAGCATCGGATGCACTGTGGAGTCTGAAGACCAGTGCAGGGTTCAAGGTTACAGACAGACACGATTGTGTCTTGTAGCACAAGGAAACTGGGCTCAGGCTGTTATTCGGAACTGTTTGTTTTCAGTGAACAACATGCGAGGCTTGAAACAACACCTCCGTGGCCTGGTCAAATAATTTGATCAGTGGTTTAAAAAAAGAAAGTCATCAAAATATTGCTATTTATAATTTGTTTGATTCTATCAGACAAAAATTTCCTTCATTATATTGTTGATATTCCTGAAAACATGTATTTTGAAGTATACGTGGAGCAATAATTTTGTGTTGAGTTAGTGGCTATCGTCTTGAAAATAATTTAATTCCAGGTTAGGTCTATATTGTAAACTTTCATTCAGGAAAGAAAGGGGTAAGAGCCAATGGAGTTCTCACTTGAAACTGGCTTTTGTGAAAGATACCCAAAGAAATTACTTTGGTAATTTCTTATTTGCTTTTTATTTATTGGGTTGAACTCTGATTACACGGGAAAAGTCAAACACTCTGATTGTGGTATATTCATTCATATTGTAAGTACCTTGCAGAAAATGAGAATAATTTTGTTTTCAAGTGCGAGTGCACAAGATTTCTAGTTTCTTTCTTTCTGTTTCTGCCAAAATGTGACCAGTTTTGGTGAGGTGACTTTTTGCTTTTAATGCATTCAGAAGACAGGAAATGGTTGAGAGAATTGAGACATAACTTTTAGATGGAGATTCAGTCCATTGAAAATTCCAGATTCAGGTTGAAGCTAAGAAAATCTGTGAAGTTATGCCAGTTGCATAGGAAAAAAGTGTCAGATGTTTAAAAAACTGTATTTCTAAGTGTCAGCATATTCAATGTGGAATGAAATGGTATAAAAGCCCACTTACCTCAAAACCAAAAACCTAGTTTAAAACAAAACAGTCTTTAAAGTCTTCTGGGAAAGGAGCAAGGGCAGTTTTGCATAAAAAGGGTAGTTCAAGTTTTTAAATTCTTGCAGAGATTTTATTGAAAGAAGCAGCAGTTTGACCATAGCTTCATACATATGTACATACATACACACACACGATTTTTTTTCAAGTTAGCTTCGAACCATTTCATTCACATGCGGAGACTAGTTCGATTTTCTATAACGCTATCCTTACATTGTGTATTACAAAGCAGTTTGGTTGATAGTAGCACAATATTAATTATGCCACTGAAAACAATAGCAAATATTTGCAACAGTAACTCGCTCAGTGTTATAACAGCCTTCTGTCCGGCAGTTCTCTCAAGTCTCTGCCTTTCATTTCATGAGTATCTTTAGATTCTTGGAGAATAGAGTTTGAAAGCACAAGCTATTATGTTACTGTTTGACTTGTTCATCCTAACAATTAAGCCTTTTTCTCAACAACCCCTTCTGAAATCTTGTCCTTTTATATTTATGAACCCAGCTCAACTCCACTGGAGCAGATTTTCATGTAACAGAGAAAAAAAAAATTGTCAAAACATGTAAAAAATTACTGAAGCAAAACAAAGTGTTAATTATCATACGAATATAGTGACTTTGTAGCCACACTTCTTATTGGGAAGATTATTGTAAGATAAGTAGTAGATTTGTAAAGGTAATATAGGCTGTCTTACTGATAACACAAGCTATGTCCTCAGGGAAGCATCAGACATTCCAGCATGTTTCAGGAAATTTCATAAATTTCAGCATATCTCACATAACTCAGACATGTCTGCTTCTCAGGATGAGACTTTGTTTTAAAGGAAATGTATTTTTGGTTTTCCCTGGAAGCACATGGCTTTGTCTCATAGGTGGATTGTCTTAAAAAAAAAATCTCCCTCATCTGATTCATGAATCTTACCCTAAATCTAGACCGACTTGTTTAAACAGTCAGTTCTTCTCTAACGTATTCTCATATTCTTCTAATGACACATACGCTCTTACTGCCCTTTTTTAACCTTGTAACTCCTAGAATGCTCCATGGATAAAAAATGAATGTATTTACTAGGAAGTCTTTGTCATTTTCTTTTGAGCTCGGCAGTATGATTTTATTTCTTTTTCCCCATAGAGATACATAAAGATTTAGAATTTGAGCCTGGATCAGTGACCAGAATTGAATTCTAGATACACAGAAGGCTATAGAGAAGATTCACATAATACTGTTTGAAGTCATTTTTAAACATTGCTGGGATTTGTGCTGAGAAGAGGAAATCCTGAAAAGTGGTATTGAAAGGGAGATGTAATACGATATATTTGAAAGTACATTTAGGTAGTATTTTAGCAACCTGAAGTATAAAAAGGAAGCTGCACTAGTTAAATAAAAGGTGGAAAATACTGAGGTTTGGCAGTTTGTCAATGCTGTTATACGCTTTTTGAAAAATTCTCCAGAAAATTGTTCATTGTAATATAATTTTAATTCTTCTCTTGGCATGTTGTTACAATTGATTTTTGGGGTTGTTTTTTCCCTTTGTTTTGTTTTAAGGAATTCAAAATGTTCTCAGCTTATTCTGTGCTGTGCTTACGGAAAATAAGGTTCTGTTTCACTCAGCAAGTTTTCAGAGGCTCAGTGATGCCTGTAGGGCTCTGGAGTCTTTGATGTTTCCCCTCAAATACAGGTGAGTTGAATTTTGGTTCTTTAACTAATTTTATAACTCAATTTATTACTTATATTGTCCTTTACAAAAGGAGTTGTGCTGTGTTTGTTCAAATAAGTAAAGGATTTCACGATCATATATAGAAGTCATAATTCCATCATGACTGGAAACAATTCAGGGAGAAACATCCTACCTGCAAATACCCTAGAAACCCTACTCATGACATTAGTTGAATGGTAAACGACAGTGATGATCTGTGAGTAAATGCATAGAAAAGATACAGGGAAGGTCTAATAACAGCCTGGCAATAAGTAAGAGAGGCTGTGTGGCAGGGGAACAAGAGATATTCGGGTCATAAACCACAACAGGGGAGAGGGAGGTTTCTGGCTGTCTGCAGGGAAAATATGCTGTTATGGTGATTTAAGCAGTGGAAAAGAGAGCCTTTGGAACTCCATCCCTGGAGGTTTTCATGGCCACTTGATCTGGTTTCAATCTTGACCCTGCTTTGAGTATTGGGTTGGGCTAAATGATCTCCTGAGGCCCTTTACAACCCCCCCAAAATCTGTGATTTTAGGATAACAGGTACATTAGCTTGTATCAGTTTTAAGTCACTGACCACTGTCCACCAGGGAATGAATTTAAATCAACAAATGGATTCTCTCAAAAAAGCCACATCTGAATCCGCATTTTGAAATTGAAAGTATTTGGGTTTTTAGGAAGAAGACATGTAATTCTGACTCATCTGTTTCAATAGATGCTTTCATTTTAATAGCATATTTTTATTTAAAGTATTTCAGATATAGGATTCCTCTTTAATATAGAATAAGAAGGGAAAGAATTGAAAGTGAGTTTTGGAATATGTTTCTTAATGCTAAAATAATCATGAATCTAAATATTTAATAACTGTAAATTAGATGTTGAAATGCATCGATCAGTTTAGATCCAGATTTTCACGTTGCTCTGATGAAAACACTAACTTTAGTTTAAAATTGTCAAATTAAATAAACAGTATCTGAAGTAGTGTTCTATACATAATGTTAGATGTCATTTCAATATCAGAGCAATAGATTTCATTTAGAGATTTCTTATTAATCATATTTTACAAAAGGCTTATTTTTAGATGTCTGGCCAGAAACTAGTGATGTTTCTAAAATGAAGATATTGTCCATAATTTTAGAATCCCTGGTTTCCTAAATGTCCATAGAACAGATATGTTACGAATATAAATAAGCTTCTCTTATTTTGTAAAATACACTTGCTTACAGTAAATTTTAGACCCTATAATATAATAATTTCTGGAGTTTGTATGACCAATGCTCTATGCTTGACACATTATAAAGAAGTATATAATTAATATTTACGTATTTTGTATTTCTAAATGCAGATATTTATAGTAAATTTAATATAGAACAGGAAGATAATTTTCCCTTTTTTAAAGGAAAAAACTGCCCTATGTGAAAGGATATTCAGAAGCTTTTATTCTATTTTATTTATTCTTTTCACAGTTATCCCTATATTCCAATTCTTCCTGCACAGCTACTGGAAGTTCTCAGCTCACCAACTCCTTTCATAATTGGTGTGCATTCTGTCTTTCGCAATGACATTCATGAGCTTGTAAGTATGTCTCCCCAGCATATTCATATTCACAAGGTCATTTGTGATGCTTTGCTGCTGAGATTTTCTGTGCCCCAGAGATGTTTATGTGAACAATTCATGTGTGTTTGTTACTGTAGGAAGCAAGGCAAGGCAGGAGGAGGAAATAAAAAAGCATCTGTTCTTTTGTAAATACATTAAGACTGTGAAGTAGAGGAGAGAAATAATTTGTTTCCAGTGCAGTATGGGATCAAACGGATGCATTTCCAGCATTGTCATGTGTTTGAACAGTTCCCTTAGGATTTTCAAATGTATCCTCAATTATTTTATTATATCCTTACTTTTTAATCGTGTGCTTGGAGATGATGAACCAGGTTTATGGAGGTGCCTAGAAATGTGTAATTTTACTTAGAGTTGTCCTCACCATGTCATTTTGCAAACAGGCTATTAGATATCTCGCATCGCTGAACACAGGCCTGAAACCTCCAGAAAGAGAAATCACTTCTAAAAGTTTGGCCTAATTTCACTTTCTTTGGTTTACATTCATTTTTTCATGGCTATATTCAGTAATATGAAATACTTGGAGTTTTTCCTTTATCAAAAGCATCTGTACATTAACATTAGTGCTGTGCAGATCATGGAAATTGAACTGTTGTGTTTTCAAACTGTGCCCACGGTTTATGCACTTCTAATAATGTTTTTATTTGTCCCTTACAGTTAGATGTAATCATAGCAGACCTGGATGGAGGCACAATTAAAATTCCTGAATGTATTCATCTCTCTCAGCTGCCAGAGCCACTGCTACATCAGACTCAAATGGCACTTTCACTAGTATGTGTTCTTACAAACCTAGTTTTCCACCTTCTCCTGTTTTTAAAGAATGAAAAATGAGTTGCAGTCTTAAATTGCTTTCAGACACACTGGAAATGTGAGATTTAAAATACAATTCATGTGAACATTTGTGTTTTCAAAAGAATTTGTTATCTGAAGTTAGAGGTAATCTGAGGCTAGAGTTAATATCGTCAGTAATTTACTACTAAAATGTTTCTTCAATATTCAGGAGACAGGTAGTGATTTTTCCTTCCGAGCAGCGATTTTTGAATAAGAGCTCAACCTCCCTATTTAAGCATTCATTTTAGCTTCTTTTCTGTATTAGTCTTAAACTTTATTTGTATGATGCCTCTATATCAGTATTCAAGAATGATTGATTCTACATCAGGACATCACTGAAAAAAGTAGTTCAGTTTGTCTTTTATCTACCATTCTTATAAGCTAGAAATCACCTTATTTGGAGGCTTCTGAACGAACCATGCCTTGAAGAGAAGTATTTTCTGTCTGTTAATTTCACGTGACCCAACTCTTAAAATGGCTGACCAGCTTCATTGACTGTAATCGGAGATTTTGGTAACTAGCTCGTTTATAGAAAACTGAAGCTGAGAAATTAATCTCACCTTTATTTCCACACAGTCTTCATAATTTAACTCAATCTATTATTTGAGATACTTAGTATTAGTGAATAGTAATTTGAGAAAGAAGAAAAAACGTGATTTATCCTTTCCTCAGCGAAATGAGGGAAAAAATTTTGTTTAAAAAATTCTCTAGGTTTTGCATCCTGATTTGGAAACAGCAGATTATGCATTCCCTCCCCCACGAACAGCTTTATCACACTCAAAAATGCTGGTAAGACTTCTGTGTTATGTCTGACTTTTTTAAATAAAGAGCTTCTGAAATTTAAGACTAACTTTCTTTTAAGAATTTCTGCTTCATGTTTTCTTTTCCATATCCGTATTCTTTATAGTGTTATTGGTGGAGCAAAGAAATGCTGTAGGACTTTGCAGTCTGCCCTCTAACAGCATTCTCATGGGTTAAAAGTTTTATAAACATATTTTTATTAATATGGAAGCATCTTATTTTTCTTACTATTGCTGTCTGTTGAGTCAAATCTGTGCGTCCTCTGTTTTGTAATCCAGTAGAGCTGCAGAGTTTTACATGAGTGGACAAACTGGTCTTTTTGTGTGTTGGTGTTAACGCTAAAGTTAAGTTTTCTTACAGACAACATGTCCTGTGCAGACCACCACCCCTAAAAAAACCCCCAAAAACAAAACCCAAACAAACAAAAAAAGCCAAACACAAACAAAAAATGTCACTCAAGATCTAGACTTTTAGAGTAGATATGAGTAAAGATAGGAGTGGTAGTTGTGACAGCAAAACATATGTCACGGGTTTTACAAAAATAATGATAAATATTATGCATTGGACACATGTGGCATACTGGGAAAGGAGTTGTATGGTTTTTAACCATACAGGGTTCAGTGGCTTTCATGAACTTCAGCCTGAATGAAACTATATGTAACTGTGTATACTAAAAAAAGTCTGTAGGATTTGTATTAAAATCTAATTAGTTCAGATTAAAATTAATTGTGAAGCCATAACTTAAAAACTTGATAAAGCTGCTGGTTTTAACTTGTAGGAGTGCCTAGAACTGAACTTGAGTTGGTAGTCTGAACTAAAATCCAAAAGCCAATTTGATTTAAGAACACACTTTGGGGCTTTTGTGTAGGTGTATTTGAAAATCTAAAACTCAAGCGGTACAATATATTTGTTGTTCTTATTTCTTACTTTGAGATTTTTGGGGGTTTTTAATTGCTGGAGATAGGAAATGTCATCCAGATTTCCTTTAAAGTAATGGCAGAATTCAGCTAAGATCTCGCTTTGAATAATAAAGTTATAGATTAATATAATTTTGTATTCGAGTAAGAATTTTGTTAAATCTGAAAGAAATGGCCACATTTTCAAGTAGTCAAAAAAGTCAAGATACAAATATATCTATTACAATCCTAGAGGGCAGCCTGAACACAAAGAAAATGAGAATATCCCAGTAAAGTGAGCCCTTACAGAATTAGGTTAAAAATGGAATAAGATTGATCACGTTCCAGTGAGGAATAAACAGACATCTAGAAAAAATACTCCAGTAGGACAGCTTTATGGAGTCTAAAACTTCCTTCTTTTAGAAATCATTCCCAGCTTTAACTTATTTAAATTGTATTTACTTAGCTGATCAGCTGTTATCCTGATGAGTTAATGTAGTAATTTTTGCTGCTTTTAACTTTTAAAGTCAGAATTTGTTTTAAAAGTCTATTGAGACACCGTAAAACCTAAGGTCCTAAACCAATTTTTAGGACCTCAGGTTTTAGACACAGCTGTGGTCTGAGTAAGTACCTGAGCTAAGCTAAAAGACATGGGTGACGCGGGACTTGATCCATCTTCAGTTGCATCTGGGCCAGCTGAAGGTGTCACTGCCCCAAGTCTGCCCCCAACTGTTCACATCGTTTCTGTGAGTCCATCAGTGTTTATGTTAGCATTCCCTTACTCCTTAAAATCAAATAAACCAGGACTTTAAAGCTCTGCTATTTTAAACGTTTTAAACTAGCGCTGGCTTATTTTGGCTGCAGTAGATTGGCAAGTGAAGGCATGAGTTGGAAGGTTCCTAGATAAGTAGCTGGGCAGGCTCAGAGCCGGCCCCTCTGCTGCCAGAGCCACAACGGGTGGCCGGTGATGCCTGGGATGCTGAGCCTGGCTCCCCCCGCAGCCGGTAGGCTCCTACCAGTCCCTGCCACCCCTGCCCGCTCTGAACACAGTGCAAAAATACCCTCTTCGCTTCTCTTAGCAGCAGTTTTCTCTCGTGGCAGTTCCTTCCTGTGGTTTGCCACATAACTATCACTCGCACTGCCCAGAGCCCCTTGTGCGGGCGTAGAAAAGAGCAGTAGGAGAGAACAGGTGAACGCAGACTGAATCTGTCGTTGCCATCTCGGACTGGTCAGTGAATGTGTAGCCTCGTGTAAGATGACTTCGTGGGTGTACAAGTCTCTCTGCTTCTGTGCTGTGCTGCTGCATTGTTTGGTGAATTTCTAGGCCTTTCTGAGAGCTTTATACAAAGTGTGGAAAAGTTTAGAATACAAAAATGTTTTGACAGCATATTCAATTATTGCCTGCAGGATAAAGAAGTGCGAGCAATCTTCCTTAGGCTATTTGCACAACTTTTTCAAGGATATCGATCCTGTCTTCAGCTGATCAGAATTCATGCTGAACCAGTAATTCATTTCCATAAGGTAACAGAGAAGCAGTTATGTATATTCAGTGTTTGTTCATGTCATGTTTTTCCCATGAACTTGCCTTTTGAACAAGTGTTAAAGTTTTAAAAAATAAAATAATCTACGTATGAGAATCATATCATTTTTATATAGCTCTGTATAAATCCAGTTCAGTGGAACAAATTGTAGGGACAGTGATGCAATGTGAAACAAAGTTAACAGTAGTATTTAATACAAAGAAACATTTGAGAAATCATTAAGGAATTGTGAAAATGTACGTAGTTAGAAGACAGTGCTTACAAGTACTCGTTTTCTGGTTTATTACTTGTGAAATTTATAAAATGTGTCCAGCAGACTTCCTGTAAAAAGATACTGGGTAAAATAAAAGATGAAATTCCAAAGTACCACATATTACTATAAGCTGGTGAAAATGCTTAACTGCTAGTACATAAATAGTTCGTTGTAGTTTTGATACTGATAAAATACATGCTTTTTTTTTTTTCTATCTTTATTGCAGGCAGCCTTTTTGGGACAGCGGGGCTTAGTTGAGAATGACTTTCTAACCAAAGTTCTCAATGGAATGGCGTTTGCTGGGTTTGTGTCAGAGAGGGGTCCTCCTTTCAGAACCTGTGATCTTTTTGATGAGGTGAAAACTCTTTCTATATTTCCAAGCAAATGAAAGCGTACCTATGCCATTTTAGCATGTGAAAAAGCACTGAAATGCCTCAGAATTCCGTTTGTTATATGAAGTTTACACCAGTCTTCTTAATTTTTTTTTTTTTACTAAGCATACATTTCAAGTTTACTTCCATAAAATCATGCCCTACTCATATGTATGAAACTAAACAGTTGTATACATCGTGGTAATGATGGTCTTATTGTTGGGAACTTTGTAATGCGCCATGTGTCCTAGTACAGAATTGAGTTATTTAATTATATTCTTAGAAATGTTGAAAAAGTAAGAGAAATATTACATACATACCCAACAATATGAACTGGTTCAGACATTTTTTTCTTTTAAAAAGTACTGACATATTTGTACACGGCTGCCTTTTATTTGAATGTAGAGTACAAATAGAGTTTGGTATTAAATCTGTGTAGTAGTAGAATGTATGAGAAATATGGATTATGGTATTTGAAACGTTAAAGCAGTGGTTTGAGTGTGTGGGACTTGCTGTGTTAGGTAGGACTATAAAATCTGGGAACAGAAGCTCTACAAGAAAGGGCAAATGTCTCATGTTCCAGAGCGGTGTGACATTGCTCATTTTTTAGTATTTGGTTTTCTGTGCTCAGTTTCAGTTTAAGATTGGCATTTAATAATTTAAATAGGAAATACAAATTACTTTTAGATGAGTTATAAATATTTTTTTTCCTTTCAAGTTGGTAGCCTTTGAAGTCGAAAGAATTAAAGCTGAGGAAGGTAACCCACCAAAAATGATAAAGCATGTTAGAGAACTTGCAGAACAGCTCTTCAAAAATGTAAGTTTCCTGTACATGCTGCACTTTTAGGGGTGAGGTAGTAACTTTGAAAATTCGCATTTCTGAGATTGATCCAGTATCTGAAGACAGAAATGACTGCTTGTGGTAGTCATCATCTGCATTATGACAAAAGACCTTGGAGCTTTAAATGTCAATGATTTTTTATGTGTGAAGGAAGTTCAGTGTACTGATACTGATTTATGTATTAACTGCTGCTACTTAGTGTTTTATTTTCTGTCATTGTTGTGTACTTTCATGTCCTTCTGGTATATGCTGTTTTGTAAAATCTCTTAATATGTCATTAGCTGTTATTTGGATATTCTCTTTTTTTTATTTTTTTGTTCATTTTGTTTTGTGGATTTTGTGTGTGTTGGGTTTTTTTCCTTCAGCTAATCTCCCCTTCACACTACCCATGGTTCTTCAGACTCCACAAAGCAGTATCTGTTATGTAGTCAATTAACACATTTATCACCTTTTTTTTCTCAGCATTGCACTTCTAGAGTTGCCTGATTTTAAACTCACTGTGTCACATGTTTTGACATCATGTTCCACAGTTTTAATAGTCCTCATATTGTGGCTCTGACAGTCTAGATATCTATGAGAGACTGGAGGAGAGCATAATATTTGCATTAGTCTAGCTGGTACAACTGGAAAATCTGGACAAGTTTTTGGCATATACTGCTTCAGCAGTTGAAGACATTAGACCTACACTCCTAATAGCATATACAGCTGATGTTATTTTTATGATGCCCAAGATTAGAGTGACTCTTTCTATGTGTTTCCTCTGCATCTTTCTCCATGAACTAGAACATGTAACTCCATGAAATAGAATGCGCAATAGTTATTCTGCCTTTCTGGCTTTTTCTCCTGTAAACTCGTACTGAGACTGTGTTCCCTTTAACAAAGTTAAATGAATTACAGATAATTAATCAAGAGTCATATGAATATGAAACATCATTTTAGCAGCTGCAGTAGATAACTTGGCTGCTTAATATTGCAGATATGACAGATAAACGGAAAAGCGATAAAATTAGATGGGACAGATGGTAACACTGCGTAACACGTTTGCATGTGACCTTTTGCTTCTGACCTGCAGGAGAATCCCAATCCACATATAGCGTTCCAGAAAGTGCCACGACCCACAGAGGGCTCCCACTTGCGGGTTCACATCCTTCCTTTTCCCCGGATCAATGAGTGCCGGGTGCAGGAGCTCCTCCAGGAAGGCCTCACAAGGGGTCAGGGTGCCCCTCCTGCCACCCGGGGCGACAAGAAGTGCGTTGTTCCAGCAGGCCCACCTGTTGGTATGTTTGCTTGTTCCCTGACTTACCTGTTTGTCGTCCTCTCTCATAAGTTGAATATATAATTAGCCTGGCTGCAATGTGTTGCTCTGAATTTCATGTTAGTACAGTGTTTGTCACGATTGTAGTAACCTTTAGTACATTGACTTGTCTGTTTGCTTTTGAGATTTTAAAGCCCTTTTGCATCAGCATTTACAAAGTGTTCAGACACCAAAAGTGTGAGTGTCATAATTACTAACAACAAAAAAGGAGTTTGATCTGAGGTGAACTGAATTAAATTAGGTATTGTCTCTGTTTGATAAATATGACTGTAGGTTGCTTGTAGAACTGGCTGAACCAAGCTTGGAACTGTTAGGGTTTGTTCTTTGACATTAGTGGAAGACCTGTAAATCACTGGAAAAAGGTAAGGAGCAAGCATTGCATCCATCTCAAAATAAATATACAGAACAGATGTAGGCATTGGAGGCCAGTCAATTTCACTTTAATGCCAGAAAGATTCTATAATCTGTAAACAAATACGTCTGGTAAACTTATAGGACACATGAAGCTGGCAGAGCTTGCAAAACTTTGGAAGGATGGCATTAGAATTCAAATCAGTCTTGAAAAATTAATGATCTAGTCTCTGTTGAATTTTTTCCTTCTCTACTGTTTTTCTTCAAATAAGGTATCGCACTTGCATAGGCATGATGAGCTGACTACGCATCAGTTCTTTAGAAATTAATTTGGGGGTTACAGTGATCATAGTGCAAACATGACTTAACTATAATAAACTATTGCAAAAAAGACAAACATCTTAGTAGGATGTGTTAAGAGAAGGACAGTCAGTGAACCCCATGGAGGAAGCCTTTCGTTGTACTCAGTTAGACCTCAGCTGGACTGTTTGTATCTGTTTTTGGGCACTGGAATGCTCTCTCCATTTTTGGTTCTGTTGGAAGGAGTCCAGAAAAAAGTAACAAGAGTGACCAGCGATCTGGAGAATGTGACCTACAAGGGAGGATGCAGAGTTGTTTAAACTGAGAAACAGACGACTGAGGGAACACATAATAGCAGTCTTCAGTTACATAAGAGGTTGTTAATAAAATGAAAGGGACTGATCTGTAGTGATAAGAAAGAATGGGTTTAATTCCAGCACAAAACTAGAGTTATTTGTCAAGAAAAACTTGGTAAAATGAGGATTGTGAGGCAGTTGAATTGATTTCTCAGGAAGCCTTGGAGTCTCTGTTATCACAGAACTTTGAGAACATGTAAGACAAACATGAGAAGCAACATAAATACAGTTGATCCTGTCTAGGGACAGCGGGATGAACTAGTTGGCCTTTTGAGGCCCTTTCCAGCCCTGTTTGTGTTTGAGTTTATGTAAGAAGAGGATAAACTCCGTTCACCTGCTTTTACGTTGGCTACATCATTGAATCTTTACTTACAGAGAATTTAAAGGGAATGTACTTGTGTTCTATTGTCTTTGTTTAAAAGACTAGGCAAGAGAGGGTTTTGTTTCCTCATAAGTTAATTTTTATGGTGAAGTTTTATTGTTTGGATTTTTTTTGTTTTTTTCAAGGCACAAATTTCACACTCTGTTGTCCTGCATGTCAAAATTCTTGTCTATTAGGAGCTCATTATTATCTATAAGAAGGGCATGTTCTGCATTTATTTTCTATTTACTTTATGCTAAAGAGAAAAAGAGAATGTTAGTTCTTCCATTCTGAATTTTCTTGACAATTTAAGCAAAGCATAACATTAAGAAAATAATCATTAGATCTCAGCAAATTGGATTCTAGATAAGAGAACTCAAATTTGACGGGTTTTATTTCATGTCACAGAATGCCTGGCATGACCAATGAAATCTTAAGGAAAAAAATAGTTATCTACTGCTACAGCATATGCAAGGCTATGTAGCTCACTGCAGAACACACACACATGTATACGTATAACTTTTTAAAAATTAATCTGTATTTATTTATATATTTCATTATTATGTTAGAGGTTAGAATCTCTTTGTGCCTATATGAGACAAACAGAGGAAGTAGTAAAGGGAATCAACTGCTCTAGTTAAAATTGATAGCACTGTCTTCAGATAGTATAGGAAAACCAAAGATTTAGATCTTATGTTCTCTTCTGTATATGCCTACT
This sequence comes from Apaloderma vittatum, assembly GCF_000703405.1. Classification (NCBI taxonomy): domain Eukaryota; kingdom Metazoa; phylum Chordata; class Aves; order Trogoniformes; family Trogonidae; genus Apaloderma; species Apaloderma vittatum. The sequence continues at coordinate 85,141 of NW_009722238.1, read as the reverse complement.
AATGGTGTTTACTTAACAACCTGGGCTTTACACTAATTTTATATACTTTTTTTTAACTTTCTCGTATTCTTTGGGGCTGTTGCAGAAGCCATTTCACAGATGTATATTCTTCTTTTTCTTTACTAGTTTCCATACTGGAAAAAGGAAGCACAGTTTTCAACAGTGCACAAAGGCTGGAAGTTGTTAGAAACTGCATCTCATTCATTTTTGAAAACAAATTTTTGGAGACTGAAAAGGTAATAGAATAAAATTGTAACTTTCCCCAATAAGCTTCCATTCTGTTAGTGAGTGAATACTAATAATTATTTTAGCCATTCAAATGAATGAAATAAGAAATAAAACTGATAATCTAAATGCAATAGCTCATGGAGCCGGTTAGCTCAGTTGGTTGAGCGTGGTGCTGATAACACCAAGGTCGTGGGTTCTATCCCTGTTTGGTCCCCATGTGTTGCCTGATCTAGTTGAGAGGCGTCCCTGCCCATGACAGGGAGGTTGGATTAAATGATCTCTAAGTTCCCTTCCAGCCTAGGCCAGTCTATGTTTCTATGATTCTATGTAATATGAACCTAATGGATTTTAAAACCTGTGGTAATACTGCATATGTTGATGCTCTTTTTACTAATTTATATTACCTTTATAAATAATATTGTCCACATATTTTATAAGGGGATGTATGTTTTAAAAAGGGGTGTATATTAGTCTAGCAGGATTGGTTAGGAGGAATTTAAACAAAAGGCACAAATTTCAGTGTTTGTCAGCTAACACTCTTTTGAAATTGTCAGTACAATATATTTTACTTGTTTTAAAAATCCATAATTTGATAGAACTCAGAAATGAATGTAAGTATTCATAAAATCATAGAATCATTTGGCATGTCTGTCTTCACTAAAATGTACTAGTGAGTTGTCATGTTTGACGTCTTTATTTTTTCACATTAGGAAGTTGCCAGGTTTTGTAGATTCTCTCCACAGAGTTTTCAATTACTGATTCTACAACAGTCAAACTTACTGTCAAATCTAATTCTACATATGAAAATAAGTGTAAAATTATTTTAAGATTTTTTATTTGTTTGTTTCTCAGAAAAATGTCACCTACATAAATCTGAGGCTGTGCAGCTCAAGATAGAAAATGAGCATTTATTGATTTAAAAGTAATATTACAGAAATGCATATGGGAAAAGCCCTAATAAAGCATGTAGCTCTTTTAAAGAGTTTTGATGCATGTGTAACACAGTGGGTTTTACCCTCTTTCAACTTACAGGCACTTGTAAGAAATCAGTAGATTTTCTCCTGCTACATGGTAACTTTGTCTGTAGACAGTAGGCTGCCTTTTCTTATTTATCTTTACCACCCATTCAGTCCAAGTCAATAACCACCGATGTAGCACTCGCTGCATCTTTAAAACGCTGCTGTAGATATTCTGTTGACGCTGATTTAGGGTAAGCTGCGTAACAGTCTTGTGGCCTCATTGCTGTGAGAGGTATGCCACTTCTAAAGCCATTAGTCATTCACTGCTTATCAAAAAACATGCTGCTTGGCCTTGATATGCTAACTCGAGATCTGGCCTGGCTGGTACAGAATAGAACACTTTCTTTCTTTTGTGCAGAATAATCCGATTCTGATTTCACATCCATTCAGTGCCTGTCCAGACATAAGTGAGAAATGCATTTGGAGAAAATGTGGGAAAAATTTAATACTTAATGACTCAAGCTGAATCAACCATTACGTCAAAGTTTGATATTCAAGCTAACGAGTCATTTCCAAAGTAATTCTTTACTATGCTGTAACTTGCAGTTTCTTAATAAAGAGTAAATTATATTCTGTATGAATAGTGCCATTTAATTTCATTTTCATAATGTTAGATTTTCTCCTCTCCAGACCCTGCCTGCAGCTCTGAGAGCCCTAAAAGGAAAGGCAGCTCGGCACTGCCTGACACAGGAATTAGGCCTGCATGTGAAACAAAATCGAGCAATACTGGACCATCAACAGTTTGACTACGTTGTGCGAATGATGAACTGTGCTTTGCAGGTATGGAATGTGAAGATTTTGTTCTTTGTTTGCCTTCGTTATTATGATAAGCAAAACATTGTTTAGAGTGATGTGGAGAAGCCAGATAGTTAAATCATAGGACCATGAAGTACAGCGATGTAGGAGATAGTACTTGACAGGGGATTGTTGTTGAAAGAATAAAGGACAAAATGTTCAGGTCTATACAGATCTACCTGATATGAAAAACAGGAAGAAATTATTAATTTACTTCTGGTAAGTATTGAAGTGATTTATCTGAATGGTTTGAGGTACTTTTTAAATGAGTAAGTGTTAGCTTTTCCACATCTTTTCAACTCTGAGCACCTAAAATATGCATCACCTACTACTCAGTTAAAAAACCTCAGAAGTTTGTCCTGTTTGTCATCACAAATGCAAACATACTTGAAGAAGAAAACGTATTGCTTCCTACTTTCATGGTTCGTGATGGTAGTTCTACTTGTCACAGTGACATCTTAGTTTATCAGAGACTCACTGAAGGTGTTTGCAGTTCATCTGCTTAGTTATTCTACTAATAAATTAAATATAAATTTCTGGAATCTGAATTTATGAAAATACCACGTTAATTATGATGGAGTTTATTTGAGGAGAGCTGGATTGCAGTATTGCTTTAAGACCTCGCAGAACTGTTGGAATTGTAGAAACTAAGTTGTATCGCTAAGCATCTTGTCACAGATTTTTCTCTTAAGGTTGTGGCATATTCCTATTGGTTTCTGTAAGATACAAACTAAAAACGTTGCTGTGGCCAGGAGGCAGGTAGCAGCTGATAAAAAAGCTGAGAAGAAGGAAAGGCCCTGAGCATGGTTGATAGGATGGGCAGAGCCCTGGCTCGCTGCTGTTCACTCTGGGTTGGGCTGGGATGTTTGTGCAGCCAGCCCCAGGCTGATAGTTTCACCTGGGAAACAGGAGTCTCTGCTGACTCACTTGCCCATGCAGATAGGAAATCCAGTGCTCCCCAACCACCAAACCTCTGCCACTGAGAACATGAATTCTTGCAAACCAATTATATTTCGAGAGATATAGATTGACTGTTTCTGAAAAGTATCTTTTGAACAAGAAGTTTTATTATTAGCGTGCGCTGCATTCTTTGTCGTACTGGAAGCAGTGCCACATATTACAAAACCAGGAATATTGCATTCTGTAAGTTTATTTGTGTCACAGTGGACACATCATACAGTTTCTCTGATCCACGGTTTATTACCCCAAAACCAGAAATAACAGTTATTCCATCCTGCTGACTTTTTGGGGTCCGCCTGTAATAGTCTGGACTTATTAAGAGGCTGCTATTTTTGAATCTTTCTGATGATGTCTCTTTCCAATGAAATTAGAGGATACCAGAATGCTGCACATGGCTGAACTAATGGTGCTCACATAATTTCTCTAGGAAAAAAAAATTAAAGTACACTGTAGAAGACTGTATTTCTTATCTGGTTTTATTTATCCTTTCTTTGCTCTCAGGATAATACTGTTATCCTGTCTTATTGGATGGCCACACGATCCAGGAAAAATCCACTCACAGGCATCTTTTTGCGTAATTCAGAAAATATGAGTTTCTTTGGGAGGTGGCCCATGTATGTCTGTATTCATGAAGTAGGTGTATGTGTGCTGCTGTCAGTCGGCATTGCAGAACTTTTACCTTTATTACTGCTGCTAGAAGACCAGCCCACAGTTGCCTGCTCTGCAGGTATCAAGGTCACAAAGTGGAAAACGGGAGGTTCAACATAAACATAAGAAAATAAAGTGAGGAGCACAGCCTAGAGAGGTTGTGGAGTCTCCGTCTCTGCTGACATTCAAAACTCATCTGGACGTGTCCTGTATGATCTATGCTAAGTGATCCTCCTCTGGCAGTGAGGGTGTACTAGATGACCTTCAGAGGTCCCTTCCAGCCCCTACCATTCTGTGGTTCTGTGAGACGACCACCTTGACATAGCAGTAGCTGTTATTTGCTGGGCCAGGACTCTCCCTGTGAAGGTGGCAGTGTCCAGGTAATTCCTTCTTGTGTCCCTTCAGGAGATCGGTTTGTGCAGTGGCCTCCACGGAGGGGTGTCTGGCTGGTTCTGCATGTGTGTCCAGGCACCAGGCACTTAATTCAAGCTGCGTTTAACTGGCCCTGTGGTTTTAGTGAGGAAGTTCTCTGATGACCAGGCAGCAAAAGCCTGCTTTTCACACTGATGCTGTGCCAGCAGAGGTATTTATGAATACGTGGCTGAGCACTTCCTACATTGCTGTTTCCCTGCAGGCTTCTGAGATCCTGCTTCTGGTAATCTCAAACTGTTTATGAATTCTGCTCAGATCTACCTTCCATAATTATTGTGCAATACTTTGACTTAAGGAAAGGAAAAGAGAAGATTTAGCAGTAATGAGAGTCCCTTGCCGTGCTCTCCGTACCTGCTTGTGCCTTCAGCCTCCCTCCCTCTGGGCTCCTCACCACAGCCTGTTGTGTGCTCACGCTTCCTCCTGCCCTCGACGGGCACACTCATGCATGGGCATACACAAAGACACAAAGGTGATACAGATACCTGTGTCTGCTATGTAGAGAAATATGTGTACATGTCGATATAAACTCAGTAATAATGTAGAAGTTAAACCAATCCCAAGTCTCGCGATGATCCAAGCTGCCTGTTCAGCATGTGGGTGGATGTGCATCCTGAACGTAGGTTTTGAGGGCTCTGCTTGCAGGGAATCCCCTGTTCTGCCCCAGCCCTCTTGCTGTCAGTGTGGAAAGGGGTCAGAATGCCGGAATAAAAGTGGGATAGTGTTCTCCTTTCAGTTGATATAGCTTGCTATGGTTATAACTTGTTTTCTAGGCTGCAGGGTGTGGGGATATTGATTATATGTTTGTTACATTTCTATGCAGTTATCAGAGCAGGATTCAACCTTGTTTTAACAGTCTCTGCTTAATATTTTATTGCAAATATTGAATGATAGCGGGTCGTTAGTTTTAATAGAAGCAGCAGAAATGCACGTGAGCAGTCGTGCCGCCTGCTCCTCTGGCTGGTTGTGGCCTTGGGGCTGGCAGTGGGGTCTGCACCCGCCTG